>NC_139235.1:6699749-6777862 GCF_977018435.1 Lepisma saccharinum
AGAGAAAGAGAGAGTGAGTGAGACAGATAGAGAGAGAGAGAGTGAGATAGAGAGAGAGCGGGATAGAGAGAGAGAGTGAGAGAGAATGAGAGTGAGAGTGAGAGAGAGTGAGTGAGAGAGAGATAGAGAGAGAGATAGAGAGAGAGAGAGAGAGAGAGAGAGATAGAGAGAGATAGTGAGATAGAGAGAGAGAGTGAGAAAGAGAGAGAGAGATAGAGAGAGATAGTGAGATAGAGAGAGAGAGTGAGAGAGAGATAGAGAGAGATAGAGAGAGAGATTGAGAGAGAGAGAGAGAGAGAGAGAGAGAGCGACGCCCCATTAGAAACTCAAAATTAAACTAAAAAAAGGGCAAAACTAGCCCAAATTTGTCTTTTATTGTCGCTTTTTTGCCACATTTGGATAACGCGACGACGATAATGATTGATGATATGATGAAATTCATGAAGGAACACTCACAAAGAACACCCTTGCCGAGGCCGGCATTTGAACCCGGAACCCGTTGTGTCGTAACGCGCTCTGCTAACCACTCCACCACGGAATTTGGCCTTTCAAGGGTCTGGTACTTCTAATTGAAAATAAATACTCCCTCATTTGATTGTTATGAAATTGAACACCCATCGCATGAGACCAGAATCGTGCAATTATCACAAGCTGAAATAATTACATATCCCTGGCCGCAAGACAAGCGCCACCGCTCCTGGTAATTCAACCATCCCATCAAAGCAGAGGCAATTCCTCTCCGCACCCACATCAGACGCCGTGCAAGCGCATTGTCTGCGTCACGATCGCGTCCCCCTCACGCAGCGGTTCTCCCGATGCGTAAGAAATGCATGCATTGTCGTCGCAACAATGAAGCCGCGATCGCGTTTCCAGACTGGTGACTGACTGGAAGCCCAACGAAGCAGCAAAAGTCGACCCGTGCGACATCTATGAGGAAGCAACAGCCCGGAATAAGAATTGGTAGAAATAAGACTGGGAGCGACGGGTATTATGATGTCAATATTACTTCCGAGGATTGATCACTCCCTCCATATCTGACTTCCATAGAGACATCGATACTTCTTACCATGTTCCACGTTGCTGTAATTCTTCATTATATTACGACGTTATACTGAATTTATGTACATATGTTCATGAGCATCAGTGCTTAGTTTTAAACGACGCTGAATATATTTACTTTCTTCAGCATCATCATTTTATGCTCAGTTGAATTTATTTGCATCCCTCGTCAGCAACAGGGCATATTTTATACCATGCTCAATATATTTACATTTTTCATCAGCATTAGGGCATATTGTTACTCAGTTGAATAAATTTATATACTTCGTGAGCAGCATCTGGATATATTCACACCCTTCATCAGCATTAGGACATATTTTATACAGCTGAATATATTTGCATCCTTCATTACCTCTAGGACATATTTTGTATTCAGTTGAATAAATTTACATCCTTCAACATCACCAGAACATATTTTTGTATTCAGTTCAATACATTTACATTCTTCGTTAGTACCAGGGCATAGTTCTTTATCAACATTAGAACATAGTTTATACACAGTTGAATAAATATACATTCTTTATCAGAATTCAGACCGAGTTCTATACATAGTTGAACAGGGTGTGTCAAGAGTCCCAGGACACCCTAATAAGTACAAAACGGGAAGAAAAATGAAAGATCTGAGGTCGCAAGCAAAGAATGGGGCTTGGGGCGAACCTTTTGAGGTAGGTCAGGAATGTGGCCGCCATCTTGGATCCAAGTCAAAATTCTAAAATGGAAAGGGGGGCATGGGTCATATCAAAATGCATTGAAATTTTTTCAGGAATTCATTTCCGTAAAGACACTGGACCTAATCTTGTGTGGTACAAAAGTTATGGTACAAAACATTGGTCATGACCCCCTTTCCAGTTCAAAATTTTGACTTGGATCCAAGATGGCGGCCAAATTCCTGACCTACCTCAAAAGGTTCGCCCCCAGCCCATTCTTTGCTTGCGACCTCAGATTCATTTTTGCTTCCGTTTTCTACTTATTAGGGTGTCCTAGGACTTTTGACTCACCCTGTATATACTTACATCCTTTATCAGAAATAGACACAGTTTATCCACAGCTGAATAAATTTACACCCCTCATCGGGATTTGGGAACAGCATTGGTGGTTACATTATCAAATGATGGAAGTCCAGTCAAAGCCGTCCGCAGGAATTTTTTCAGTAGGGCAGCAGTGCTCAAAGGGGAGGGGGCGTGCGGTGATGCTTTTTCCAGTTAAGGAAATTCTCATAAAGCATCATATACGAGGGGGTATCAATAAGTTGTGATCATCACAATGAAATAACTACCTGAGAAACTTGATGTTATGTTGTGGTAATTAAGACATCTCCACGTAGTCACCTTCCAAATTCACACATTTCTCCTAGTGTTTCTGAACACTCCGTAGGCCTTCATTGTAGAAGTCCTCAGATTGCATGGAAAACCACTGTTCGTTCTCGTGAATGACGTCATCTGTAGCATCAAATCGCCGACCTCGCTGTGGCTTTTTCATCTCTAGAAACAAGATAAGTCACTTGGTGCGAGATCTGGAGAATAAGGTGGATGTGGCAATAATTCGAAGCCACAGTGCTCTGCTTCCACAACAGCGGCTTGAGATGAGTGAGCGGGTGCATTATCAGCGAGGGGACGGACACCTTTGGAGAGCATACCGCGGCGGGTTTTTTTCTCTTCAGAGCATCTCGCAATTTCTTCAGAAGTGAACAGTAATATGCTGTTAATAGTCTGGCCTTTTGGAAGGTAGTCTGTCAGGATGGCTCCCCGACAATTCCAGAATCCCGACAACTTGACCTTCCCTGCAGACTTTTGCACCTTGGCCTTTTTTGGGAGGGGGGAATAAGAGTGCTTCCACTCTTGGCTCATCTCTTTGGTCTCCGGATCATAGAGGTAGATCCAATATTCGTCCATAGTTACCAAACGAATAAAAAAATCCTCTTCGTCGTGCTGCAACAGAGTTACTCAATGTAGAAAATTTATCACGCTGCGAGCCTCAATATTCTCCATCTTCCGGGTTAATGACTTCTGCCACCACCTGCACAAACAATACACGACATATTAACACGGTATTTGCACTATGATGTATATAGACTTCAATGATTATACTGGCAAATAATCATTCACGTACATTTAATAATTTTACCTAATGATCACCAGTGGCGTAGCATGGGCATTTCGGGTGGGAACGCCAAGTCCGAAGGAAGGGTCGGCCCTTTTATTCTTCATAATTTACTTATGGTATTTGTCGCCACAGGTATTGTTTATTTGCCTGAAGTCAGCTGGGTTTTCAATAAAACATCATCCATGCATGTTTTAGCTAGAAACATGCCTCACTATGCCACTCTGAACTCTGGTGTTTTATACTTTTCGGTATGACGCAAGTCATTATAAAACCTACCTGAATAACAAGCACCTCTGAACAACAGTAGACGTCATTGTTGTGGATGATCCAACTACTGATTGATTTGGTTTATTTTACTTCGCTTTTCTACCACTTTTGGTTAATCGCGAATATGAATATGAGTGATATTTATGAAGTTGATGAAGGGACACTCATAAAGAACACCCGTGCTAACGTCGGGATTCGAACCAGGGACCTCTGTCGTCTTGGCGCGCTCTGCAAAACACTCTGACACTGAGGTGGGTGGATGATCCAACTATCGTACACTCTACTGACGTAACAGTGCCGATTAGTAATTCAGACCACTGTTTATTGCATTTTGGAATGGTGATAAACATTTTAAAATAATTTTGTCCAGAGACCATTCGATGTTAAGAGTTTTCTAATGAATTCTAAACATTTCCATTGACACAATATTAAGCAGTTAGATACTAACGAAATAATAATAATAATAAAAAAATAATAGTTTTGCGGGTTAAGTGGTAGAACAGCCACAGGCTGAATTTCTACTACGAGGACTTCACCAACTTATTTGACAAAACTATGTTGATCTTTTAGTTTCTAATACACATCGCTCTTCGTGCGATAAATTATACAACGCAATGGTCATTAAGAAATGGTATATTTGAGTTTGGTAAAGTTACGTCACTCAATATTGCGTTTTGTAGCATCACATAGCACGAGTTGCACGAGCGCGAAGAACCGGGTAGGAATTCTACCGCTGTCGTCTGCTTCAGAAGGCAGGAAGGGTCACATGAACCAATCACGGTAGACCTCTGCTTCTTACGCTGGCGTACGAGAGAGCATTTGCGCGCGTGCTGTAGAGATCCAAGCTTTCCCTCCAGAAAGGCAGCAAGGAATATAGAGTTCTTTACGCCGAATATGCTTGGCGTCCAGGCAGGAAAGGCATTGAAAAAAATGCTGGAACGAGTGTTGTTAGTGGAGCGTTGCAAGCGGATCGCGAAAAATAGCTATTATAATGCCATGAAGGTCAAACATATATGAAATTAGTCAAGATTTACTTTATATTTACAGCAATTACGTATTTTTGAAATTTTAAATCTGGGAACGCCGGCCGTATGTTCGTAATATAACGCTACGCCACTGATGGTCACTACATTTTGATACCCCCTCGTATATCAGAGACCACTTAATCTACTGTCTTACATGGCATCTCTCGTCTATGTTTTCACGCTACAATTTCAGCATTCGAACAGATATCTCAGGGGAGCAAGTGTCCACGTGGTTCCCCTCTGCGGGTGCCTTTGAGTCCAGTCCGTGGAGAAGTGGTTAGCACAGCGCGCTATGATGCTATGGGTCCCGTGCTTGAACCCCTATCTGGGCACATGTATTCTCTGCTCTTCAGCAATTTCATCCTCGTCGTCGCGATTAGTCAAAAGTGGAAGAAACGCGAAGCTAAATAACAAAAGTCAAACAATAAGGTTCGCGTTCGGGTACCGGCAGAATCACAAGAGCGGGCTTGAAAACGACCCCTCGTCTCTTTTGCCACAGTTTGCCACACGAAGCTCAAAAGACTCCACCCTGTAGCATCGTTAGTTTCATGAGCCACTTGTCACGATGAAAAAAACCAGCGCAACATGCTTGTTGCGAGGCAGTCGGTCGTCTGCCCAACGCGTGCTGGTCTCGAACTGCTGCATGATAATGCACGGAACACTTTCCTCTAAGCCTGTTGCTCTGGGATAAGAAAGGCCTTGACAGTCTTTTTTCTTTTTTAGCCTTACATTATTCATCAGACAGCATGTTTTTTTTCTTTGTTTACTCCTTTTTTTATGCGTCTTCTCGTAAGCTGGAGTAAGACGGGGCAACACAGCGAAATGAGTAGCGTATTGGCGTGGGGTATCGTCATCCTTGGCACGGTGCCAATGACTCTTGCCCTCTCCTCAAACCCCTCAAAGTCCCTGTTTGTTTAGATTTACTGTAGAGGGCGGGGTACGCTAGGCAGTGTTGCCAACTAGAAGGGGAGTTACGATGTGGTGAAACAAGTGTGAGAGACACCAAGGGCTACAAAACAAACAGAACAGCGGCAAAATACGGGAAGAATAATAAATTAAGCACGAATGGAATACAAAAACAGTTAAATAAGAAAGAAATGGCTGGCCTGCTCCAAGAAAATTCCTGTTAACTGTTTCCTATATTGTTGAGATATATGTTCGCTGTGGCGACGATTTGGGGGGGGGGGGCAGTTGACCCCCTTTCCCACTTTTGCCCCCGAACTATGCTAAACTTTATGTACCAAGGAAAAGTAAACTGTCCTTGCCCCCCCCCCCCCGTGATCCAACAAGAAACACTCTTCTTTTTTTCGGACGCTGTTTGTAGCATATCCAGGAAGGTTAATAATGCTTTAGTTAGACTAGTACACACAATAAGGACACTCAATTACATAGAACTGATGTATTCGTTGCATAATGTACAGTACTTGCAGCATCTTACATCGCGTCGCTTTCCTCATCACAGACTCTTTACTCTCTTTTAACTAGGCACTTGCGTCCAGAGAATAACGTGGCGGCCATCTTGGCTCCAAAGGTACAAGTTACGGAACAGCACGCAATCGGCCCCACTGGTTCGCTTTATGCACAGATGGGCTAATCGGGACTTAAAGTGAGATTCGAAACGCCATGTGCGTGTGGCGTAGTGCACGGGGGCAGCTAATGGTGCGGACCAAGCCATAAAATTTGTCATAAAATAATATTAAAATAAAATAATATATATTTCTAAAATATATGTTTAAAAAGTTTACACCTTGGCACTATGCTGCAACATGTGCGATGAGGCGGGAGGTGATCAGAATCAGATGGAAAAAGACTAGGGAGTAACACACATACATGGAAACACACCTTTTTTGTCCATTATAGCAGGATATAACAATTAGGCAACTGCTAGACAGTAATAATGGGAGAAAACCACAAGGAAAGGGAATACATTACGCTGAGTGGGATATTCCCATATCTCAGAAGTTGGCAACACTGGCAAGAAGTGCTTGGAGGAAAGAAGAGGTTGCAGCAGGGGTCAAACGTACTTTTTTTGTCGTCCTCCAAGTCAAGTTTTCTTCAATTTGAAACGGGTTCTGCTTGAATTATTAATTATCCTGGTAGTGTGAAGGAACTGCTGCCGGCAGACACTGCTAGTGCCACATGAGGTTTCTAGTGTATGGCATTATCTTCTTTATGTAAGGTGTAGCCCAGAAACTTTGCCCATAAAAAAAAAGTCCTCGTAGAAAACCTTGAACCCAAGTCACAGAGTGTAAGGATGAAATGTATATGCCACTTTTGTCACCCATTAATTTTGATAGGAGACACCTGTTTTGTTTTTCTCACTTGCATTTTTCCTATTTTTCATTGCTTTTCGATAACCTATACGGTGATACCCCAGTAGAGGCGGTTCAAGGTCACCCGGGACCAATCTGCTCCCTTCTTTCTACTCCTCCTGTGCACGCAGCAGCCTGGCCGCAGTGTTGCCAGCAGCATAGAAGTAATCCTCGCTGGTCGCTGAATAATGTATAGTTTTTAAAATCAGAATGCGATTACGAATTAGTAAAGTAGACGACACTTCATTTGATTGATTCTTGTTTAGCGTCGCTTTTCTGCCCTTTTGGCAGAGAATCGCGACGTTGAGGATGAGTGGTGATATGATGAAATTATACCAGCAAAGCGTTCAGAACAAGTAAACAACCACGAGAGCTGTTCAAACGTAAACACTACTCCTCGGCAAGTTCTTTTGACCAGCTGAATTCTGATTGGGGCATTTTGCGGTCAGTTACCTCATACGAAGCTTCTTGAACGATACTCACAGTTACGGATTCCCCCACCAGCCACGTTACTTAGTAATTCAACAAATAGATTGGCAACACTGATCGGTCCAGTCCGAGCGACAAGAGACCCTGCAGACAGAGACGACACGCGATACGTGATCTCGCACCTGAGTGACAAGCGACACGGCCCCTTCAGTCTACAAGAAAGCATTCACCGCGCATGCGCGAACAACAAACCGGGGAGATACGCTGCACTACATTGAAAGAACTGCACAGTCCGAACGACACTTTCAGCTTGTCGAATCGCTTAGGTTCGAAAAGTTTCATTTATTTCTGACGGTTGGTTTCCAAGCGACGTGTGTCGTTTGTCACTTCGGTGTCAAAACTCCCTCAATATCATGCTTCGTGTCGCCACGATCTGCTGGTAGCGCATGCGCAGTGAACGCTTGTCTACAGACTGGATAGGGCCTGTGTCGCTTGTCGCTTCGGTCTGAAAGATTCCTTAATTTGCTATTGTGCCCATCAAAACGTAGTGATGCGCATCTTTGATTAGTTAGTGGTAGTCGTTAGTCGAAACAAAATATTAACTACTGTAGTTCGTCGAAAAAATTAGTCGACTAATACAGAGCATTCCCTGACATTCGCTACGAGACTCGGCGGCAAGCGGCCCGGCATCAGCGCTTGTCTTTCCCGGTGAACGGGTCAGCGACAGTCGCTAGGGTCGGCTATTAAAATTACAGTTTTCATATTGTGTACTAACCTTGAGTACAGAAGGTGTTGATGTCCCTCTGCTGCAACACATTCCTGGCATCTCCGAAGGAAATTGGCATTTACACGTGCAAGTTCGTCTACTGTAATTCTCCCGATTTCTCGTACAATACTCTCTTTTTAACTCACGGATGGCGTGCGGATTGTCTTTGTATTACTTTATTTTTTAGATTTCCCCATTTTTCTTTCCACTTTTATTCAGAACTGACCCTGTTACTGTTACGTACCCAATAGGACCAAGTAATGTGAATAGTTTGCCAAAGACGAATAGAGATGGCAGCACCAGGCGTGCAAGGTTAAGAATTGGCATAATATATATGAATAACTATAAATAAGAACAAAGGAAATTGGAAAGATGAAAAACAATAGAATATATTATAAGAAGACAAAAACTAAATATGAAAGAAGTAAATTAATATATATATCTTATAAATCAAATCAATGATCACATGTAAGTTAATATGAAAATTAAGGAAGTCAAAGCACTGATACAAGTTTGTGTCTTTGAACAGATATTGTACCTGTTTGGTTGATTTACCATTCCCGTAGCGGAAATTTTGTTTACATCAGTGGCGAGCGCGTTCTGATCGACGCCCCACAGCACTTTTTGGTTGCGCAGTTTAACTGTAGCACCTACTTGGATGCGCATGTCAATCGGCTGCACCAAGTATACACTCTGTTGTACCTAGTTAGTGGTGGCGCGTTCCAATTGCAGCCCCAAGGGAGGATATTAGTATTATTCCCAAAGCTTGGAGGAAAAAGTTGGAAAAGGATAAAGGAATTCGTAAAATAGTCAAAACCTAAATAAATTGAAATCCAGAGGGAAGGTCACAAAGAAGATAAGAAGGAAGTCCAGATCCAGAACGAGGGAAGTCCAGATCCTCCATATTGAGAAGGAAGTCCCGATCCAGCCCGCCTATTGAGAAGGAAGTCCCGTTCCAGACCGTCTATTGAGAAGGAAGTCCCGATCCAGACCATCCATTAAGAAGGAAGTCCAGATCCAGATCTGTCCATAACGAAGGAAGTCAGGATAGAAGAATATTCAAATATAGAAAATAAATAATAAAAATCATATTGAGATGAAAATTGACTGTAACGAGAAAATTATAGAAGAATGTAGCTTATCATGTAAAATTCTTACTCCATGTATCCTGTGTTTAAATAATATATTCGTTTAAAAGTCTCCATTGGAAGGCATCCTGTCTGGTTTCGTTGTCTACAAAGAACCCTACCCTGTAGATAAGCTAGCTGAGTTTTAAGATTAAGGTTTATGTACCTTTGCACCAAATGTAGGTAGCATTACTCTAAACTTTTTTACGAGGTTTAATATAGTGGTCCTATGTGGAACGGGAACACCAGGAAATTTCGTTGCAAAAAGTCGTCGCACTTCTCCACAATCCCTCTTTCCGAAGTAACACTCGACAAGATAAATCCTTTGTTGCAATGTAAACTTTTGTGGTGCCATATTAAGCCACAATGTTCAACACACGGACACGACACAACACAACTTCCGGGGGAAGATTATACTGGCGTCAGCCTGCAACGTGAACAGAAAGGGAAAGAGAGCGAAGGCAGGGAGAGCGAAAAAAACAGACTGTGGCGTGCGACTGTCGCGGACCCGTTCATCGGGAAAGACAATCGCTGACGCCGGGCCGCTTGCCGCCGAGTCTCGTAGCGAATGTCAGGGAATGCTCTGTATTAGTCCATACTGGAAACTTTAATTGCCTTCTGTTCCGAGTAATGTAAATAATAAAAAAATTAAAAATAACTCGTGGCTCTACAGCCCTGGAAGGGCCTTGGCCTATCTCCCGACTGCCAGTCTCCCTCACACAATCATACCTAGAGGTGTGGAGATCTTCAACCGGTAATGGGGTGACGTGGGGTCAGCACGTCGAACCCTCAGTCGTTATAGGAGGTTTCCGAGACCGTAGCTTCCCAATTTCCTCACGATGGTGGGTTGCTACCGGTCCTATACCCAGGCCGTGAATGAAGAGACTGAACCCAGGCGGAATCGAACCCATGCCGTTCCGCAGTCAGACCCCACGGCCACGGAGGAGGACAAAATATTTACATACTGATAATAATTTAAACATCTGTCAATAAAATGAATTTACGTTTGTTTCCTAAATATATCATCAATGTTTTTCGGCCAATACTTGTAGTTGCAAAGATCATCAATGTTTTTCGGCCAATACTTGTAGTTGCAAAGTATTTTTTGATTAAATAAATATTTATTTTCGTAATTATGAAGGTTAAGAAGAAATGAAAGTCAAGAATAAGTCAATAATATTGGATTTGTTATTTTGGTAGATACCATGGGTTAATTTTTTTCACTCAACTCGTTACGCGATCGTTTTTATTAATCGACTAAAGTTATTCGACCAATACCCCTCGCATTGTCTTACGGCCGTGCACATAGAAACAATACTCTTCGACCTGTGTTCTCAGGAAGAGTGGTAGATTGGAGAAGCCTTAATTGTCAACTCGGCGCACGTTTCGCCTTCCCTTCCAGCCTCGCACAGACGCTCGAAGACTTGGTACGTACGTGGTCATCGACCAGTGACTGCAACACTGTCTCCTGGCTCAAGGCCACGCAACGCGCCCTGGCGGAGAAAACTGATCGTTTCACAGCTTCAGTTCAGCTCCGCGAACTGTTATTAATCTCAAATCACACGTTACAATGTCGTAAGCCTCAGTTCTGCATTGACGATTATTGTTTAGGCGATTTCGTCTTTCTGTCCTTCGCTGAGGCAACGAATTTGATAATGAAGGCCAATATTTATTACGCCATCAGCTTCATTGGAAGACTGTTTACGTTTCGTAGATCCGCAATTGACCGAAAAGTACCTGGCTTCGTTTCTTTGTTTGAGTTTTTGCACCCATAGGCTAATTGGGACTGGGTGGGATCCGAACCATTATGTGCCTCCACCGGCTATCGAACCCGAGACCTTTTGATAGCAAGGCGACGACCACTACGCCATCGTGCAGGCAGTAGATGCTTCGCGGTGGAGTGTTTAACTTAAGGAGCCATGAAGCCAGAGGTCACAGGTTCGAATCCAAGTCAGGCATGGATGTGTCGCTGTGTTTGTCCAATCACCATTTTAGGTCTCCTGCGTGGCCAAGTGGATAGCGCTATCGCTTTTAGTAGCCTCTCTAATGGCGCAGTGGTTATATTTGATAGATTTACGTCGCATTTTTTAGCGTCGTCGCCTTGTAATCAAGGGGTCCCAGGTTCGATACCCGATGGAGGTACATAGTGATTCGGATTCCACTTTAAACTGTAGGTCCAGTCCCTATTAGCCTTACTGTGCATTGTGGACTTAAAACACCAAATCAAAAAACAACCAACCAATACAGGGTTGGAAACACTACGGTTATAGGGTTGGAAACACTGCACCTCTCGGGAACTACTACACCAGGCAAAACTAGATGATATAAAGTTCCGGGTTGCATAACCGTAAGGGTGGGCGTTTCTTTAGTTTTCCAGTGTACATAGTGGTTCCGATTCCACTTTAAACTGTAGGTCCAGTCCCAATTAGCCTTAATGTGCATAAAGTGGACTTAAAACACAAAATAACAACTAGCTAATCGCAAACGGTGAAAAGATGAAGTGGATAAAGGGACAATCACACATGAACGACTCAACAAAAGCTCCAGAGGAAACTGTACCGACTATGGATCCGGGCGCCAGAGTCTCGTCGGCCTGCAACATTGAGGTCCACGTTACTGAGTACAAGATCTGGGCTATCTCACTATATCACGTGGTCCTAGGCTATGAATAGAAATAAATTTACCAACTCCCAAGAAATCAGGTTTCCAACTCATAAGAATTCAGGTTGCCAACTCATAGGAAATCAGGTTGCCAACTCATAGGAAATCAGGTTGCCAACTCACAGGAAATCAGGTAGCCAACTTCAGAATCACCATCATCATCTCACTGATATGAATAATTTTATTTACAATTTCTGACCTATTTTTCTCCTGTATTTTATTCTCTAGACTTCAGGCTTCGCAGATAGCCTAGGTAGCCTACAATATACGCTCCTGTTACTTAGTACTGAGAACGAGGTTTAGCTTTAGGTACCTTCAGAAATCCGTACACTGCATGGCGTAGTGGTAACGTCCCCGCCATGCAATCAGGCGGTCTCGGGAGGGACATAGTGATTCGGATACCACTTCAAAACTCTATTCCCAGTCACGATTAGCCTGTCTGAGCATAAAGTGGACTTAAAAGTCAAAGTCAGTCCCTCGCCTTTAGTGTGAGCGGTCCCGGGTTCGATTCCCGCTGGTAGCCCTCAAATTTTCTATGTTGACTCCGCATCGTGAGGACAATTGGGGTACTTGGACAGATGTAGCGGGCTCCGGTCTCGAAAGCCAGAAAACAGCGGCGATGGGACTCGATGCGCTGACCACGAGTCACCCGACGAAAAAAGTTCTTCGTAGGCGCGGCTGTTGCGCCATGGAGTCCAGTTCAGTCATCTTCATCGTCGCATACTAAGCCGTGGCGCAACAATCCTACCTACCTACCGACTGCCAGCCTCCCTTGCACATGCCTCAGCAGAGGTGGTTAGGAGGGGTGAAGTGTGGTGAACACGACGAACCCCCAGTTGTTGTTGTTGCCGTTCCTGTTGCTAAGATTAATAAATGCGAAATGATCCAGCAGAAAGAAAAATAAGCGCGAATTTATCCTGCAAAACGAGTAATAAGAGCGAAATCATTCAGCACAAAGAGTAATAAGCGCGAATTTATCCTGCGAAAGGAGTAATAAGCGCGAAATGATCCAGCACAAAGAGTAATAAGCGCGAAATGATCCAGTACAAAGAGTAATAAGCACGAAACGATCCAGTACAAAGAGTAATAAATGCGAAATGATCCAGCACAAAGAATAATAAGAGCGATGTAATCCTGCAAAAGGAATTTATTAATTAATTAATTTATTTATTTATTTACTGCCCTCAACAGAGGTAAACCTCCAATTACAGACGGCAGGAAAAAAATGCAAAGAAAACAATACAATTAGCAAATATATAAACATACATCCACCGATAATACAAATAATCAATACGAAATAATCCAGCACAAAGAGTAATAAGCGCGAAATGACCCAGCACAAAGAGTAATAAGCGCGAAATGATCCAGCACAAAGAGTAATAAATGCGAAATGATCCAGCACAAAGAATAATAAGAGCGATGTAATCATGCAAAAGGAGTAATAAGCGCAAAATGATCCAGTACAAAGAGTAATAAGCGCGAAACGATCCAGTACAAAGAGTAATAAATGCGAAATGATCCAGCACAAGGAATAATAAGCGCGAATTCATCCTGCAAAAGGAGTAATAAGCGCGAAATGGTCCATCACAAACAATAATAAGCGCGATTTAATCCTTCAAAAAGAGTAATAAATGCGAAATGATCCAGCACAAAGAGTAATAAACGCTAATTTAACAGAGATTAATAAGTGCGAAGTGGTCAAGAGCAAAGAAGTAAGTGAACATTTTCGCGATTAATCTCTTTTTATTCCCGCGAATAGGTAACATCCCACTTTACAGGGCAATGCAAAACACCGGTTCCCAGAAGTTTCAACTTACTGAATTATTTTCTGCTCCACTGCCACGAAATGGAACAAAGTTTTCCACCAAATTGCACCCAGCGATTGACGACAAAAAAGAAAACACAAAGAAGCAACAGAAAGAAGAAGAGCAATCGTCTTTTTTCATCTTCTTCTTCTTCTTTCCTTTCTTCTCCCAGCATCATTCGTTTTGTTTCTTTGGTTGGAGTTTGTAAAAATTACGTGGCTGTGTTCATCGACGTGACGTGAGGTGTGTGTAACACGGTAGCAGGTCACGTTGTTCCCAGTAGTTAAGGTTTTTGCCACAGAGCGCTGCAGGCGAGATGGGTGGTGCAATAGACTGTGGACCAGGGAGCATCTTTTTCGTTGGAGAACTAACAAGATCCACACAGTGTTGACAACCCAGATACTTTGTGACTGACCGGTTGGATCCTTTTCTCTAAAATATAAAAATTGTTATTATTATTACTATTAACTTCCACTAATTGCACGTTTTGCATTAATAACAATTTTAACTAATTAACTCTCTAGCCTTCTTAAACTCTAACGTTTGGCTGCAGCAGTATAAGCCTTCCACTCGCCCCTGTCCTGAGCAAGATCTATTCACTCATTTCCATCCTTATCGATTTCCTTTAGGTCCATCTCAACGTTGTCCCTCCATCTTCGTCTTGGCCTTCCTACAGGTCTCTTACCATCAGGTTTCCCAACAAGAATCCTGTAAACTCTTCTTTCCTCTCCCATTCGTGCCACATGGCCCGCCCGCCTAAGTATTCTTGATTTAATTATTCTAATAATATCTGGACATGAATACAAATTATGTAGTTCTAAATTATGTAACCTTCTCCACTCACCTGTCTCTTCATCCCCTTTAGGTCCAAATATTTTTCTAAGGATTTTATTTTCAAATACTCCTAGTTTATGTTCCTCAACAAAGGGATGAAAGATCGCAGTGGTATACTTGTCACTGACCCTGTACAATATATTCTAACTACACCATCTTCTTCTTGAGAACTGCAATGGATCTAGTGACAACTCAGAGAGACGAGTTGGAAACACTAGCTTCGCTCGGACGTGATTTACGCGAGACTTGGCAACATGGCAGACGTCATTAGTTGTGCACCTGGCAAGGATGAGAGTGAAAGAGAGAGAAACAAAACCAATGATGCAATTTGTTGCTTTGCACGTAAGAAGTACACAACTTCCCAAGCAATAAAATTAAACAGCGAGACACAAGTTGTAGTCTTGCCAAAAGATGGCAGAGTGATCTGTAGGTTTTTCCATCGCCACAACAACACCAAATTGTGTGCATGGTGGGAAAATAGAACACATAATATTTGCTAATAAAATTACCACTGAAATTTATATGGCGTAATGCCATAGGGGGAAACAATTTTGAAGATCGAATAGTTTTGAACAATATCTCGTGTGTGCTTTCCTATGGATATAACTTAATTTACAGATCCATTGTTTACAATTCGTTATTGTAAAAATTAAAGCGTAAGCACTTATCCCCGGAACTTCCGGTTTAGGTCTGTCACCGTTGTTTGCAGTACAGTTCACAAGTATTCCAAGTAGAAGTGAGCGCTTTTTTTCATCAGTTGTGCGACGATAGCGCCTCGACGATAGTCGAGAAAAGTATTTGATCAAGTTTTACCATGAAAGAGTGAACTTGTTAAAGCCTTTAGATGAGCAATTGCAGTGCAAATTATTAAAAAAAAAAAACGTTTCTTCTTTAAAAATAACAAAAGTGCTGTGATACGTTTAAGTGTTCAACGATAGTTCGACTTACATTGTACATTTTCAAACCCGAGGGTAAATGGCAGCACTAGATATAGTCTAATTACACTTCTATCTTTTATACGACCTTATATAATCTCATACGTAACGTATCAGATTATGTAAGGGTGTAGAAAAGATAGATGTAAAACATGTTGTACTCTATTTGGATGGTGTGGGTGTGGGAAACGGGAGGTAGGGTAGATACATCAGTAGAGAAAACCAAATCAGAGAGAGGCTGCTGGACATAGACAAGAAATACTAGCCGACTGCCAGACGAAGACTTCACTAAGGAACCAACTGAAATCAAGGGAATGGGGCAAAGCAAGATATATAAATTTAGTAGGCAAAAAAGAAAGGGGAGGGTTAGCATGGTTCAGACTGGGGGTTTGGAAACAAGTAAAAATGAAGAATAAAGCAGGGGAAACGATATGCTCTTTGTGCGGGGAGGAAGAGACGGACGAGCATCTGCTATTTGGCTGCCCCTCTACGCGTGATTTGCGAGACAAGTGGGTTAAGAACGTAACAGGGAGGAAAGTAATGGAAGTGGTAGAAGATAGAAGAGGAATCATAAGTGAGATAGTGCAACGAGTGGGAAGTGAGAGAACGACGAGGAAAGGTGATAGCGGATACCGATAAGAGCGAAGAAACCGCACAAAGTAACCTTAGCTTATAATACGTGGACTGTGGAACCATCATTGTGCAATATATATATGTTTGTTTTTGTTTCATATTTTCAAACATGTGTCAAAAGAATAACCAATGTGAATCAACATGTTGTGCGTACAGCCAACGGCTCGCACAAAGAAGTTCGTATAAATAATGAAAAATATATATATATAATCTGATACACTTGATCATAAGGAAATATGCTACAAACGAAATATTATAATTCGTTGTTCTGATTGCTTCACAATAAAATGGTGATTTAATTAAGACTACACCACATATTTTTTTTTTGTGTCGAGAAGGTGTTCATTGATTTCATCAATTAATATTTAAAGGTAGGTCGTAGAGTTATTTGTTCAAATATATAATTGTCAGGTTTAGAATTATTTAAGTTACCATACAAGTTCTCATGTATTTATTCTCTCTATGTCCTTCGGAAACCTATGAAGTGATAATACTTGACTCAATAAATTTGTTCCTTATCGAACTGTGCAACCATGTGCTGTACAGCTGGCATCTTTTTTCCTTGTAAAAGAATCTCCACTTCGCCATTTCATATTAACGTCCATAGAACCGCCAGGGTAACCGGATGTTCTAGGGAAACCAGGTAAGTGCGCATGCTCAGCAGTTGCTCCGCCTTTAACACCGTCTATACCTGTAGCATTTGGGTACATGTATATCCCACGACGAAAACACGAATAAAAATTTGATATATCACGTTACAGCATACTCATAAAGTCTAAACTCCTCGCATTTCCAGCTGGTAACTGGGAAACAACGAATCAGCGATCAGTTGAATTCTCTTCGACTGACATCGGGCATTTTCGCGTCACAAGGCACCCGAACGTTGCTCGCGGGACGAAACAATATACCTCATGTTGCCAAACGTACTGAAAAACGGGGGAGAAAGAGTTAATCAGCGCCGTTGCAGGATAAAAGTTGTACAATAGTACACAATGATACACAAGGCACGGATAAATAATACACAAAACAACCAAAAACTGTACAAACAAGCTAATTAAAACAAGTGGTTAGCAAAATTTTCATTGCAGTTCTACGAAATCTGGTGAACATGTGAAGTATGGTTTCATGAGAAAATGTGCTATTTTAGTTCACCTTTTAGTCCCGAACTTTATGTTCACCCTGTACTTGACTGTTTAGCTAATTACACAGATAGAATTTAGTGTGATCAGATAGCTTCAAATAGTAATCTATTGCGAAGTTATAGCCTTACATCTAATTTCAACACATTTATTTATTTTATTAGCACAGGCTACTTTCTACTATCTTAGTATAGTCCACGCGTTTAGTTTGTTAACGTCGAAGAACTGAAGAAAGCCACCACCACGAACGTGGGTGGGGATAAACAGCAGGCGAGTTGTTTTCGTCCAATCACACTCGTCCTTCAGCCAATGGGCGCAGCTGTCATTCTGCTCGTCTACTCCACGTGGAGTCTGTCACATGATTGCGGATACGCTGTTGCCGTACTTTGCAACTTCAATGTGGAGACCGTGGGAAGGTGCTTGTGCGCGGAGGGACAAAGTGGTGTAGAGTAGATGTGTGGCAACACTGTGCGTTGAATGTGATTTTTTGCAGCTGGTAGCCGCACTCGCTCCGTGGACTTCAAATCCAGCCGTCGTTAACGTAGCTAGCGCGTCGACTATAACTGTGCTACCATCTGTTATCGAAAAATTTCAACAAGATTGGGTTTAGTACAACCTGAAAGAAGTTAATATGTTTTTGAGTAAGCCATTGAGTGAAGGAACTCTGATTTAGTCAAAAATAATAGACTAAAAATCTCGAACGTCGTCGACCTGTAATTAAGGGGCCCCGGGTTCGATACCCTGGGAAGGCACAGTGGCGGATCCAGAAATAGCAGTTGGGAGGGGCGCATTTCAGTCTGGTTACTCATCTCACCGAGATGAGTAACGCAATTCTAACCTGTATCAACAATATATTGTTCCGTTAGCAGTATTAGCTTTTTGGGGGCAAAAATAGAGGGCATGGGCTGAAATAGATTGTTATTACTGTGTGTCGTTATTATTATAATTGCTCTCTTTGCCACGGTAAACTGAACGGTCAGCCATGAGGAGTAAAATTAATAAACAAAGAAACAAAAACCCATTTCTGCAGTGGTGTCAGGTTCGATCCCCCTTTTGAGGCATTTTGCAGAGTGGTTCGGACTCAAATTTCAACTCTATATTCTATATCAGGAATCTCTTTAGCAATGCCGAACATAACAGGAGAGAAGGGGAGAAAGCTAGTGGGCGGAGCGAAGAAGTACACGCTGCTGCCAATATCTCGTAACTGCAGTCGCTTTCTCTCCTCCACTCAATCCCGTTCCCTCTCAGGCGTCCATTGGATGAGCCCTCTCGTGTCACAACTTGCGCAGAGACTTGTCATCGTTCGCTTGCGCCATATATTCCCGGGGCAGAGTATAGGACCAATTCCGATTAGTCCATCATTAGCAAAAAGTGGGCTTCAATTAAACTTTAAAAAAAATATTCTGAAACTTTTTAAAATTGGTGATAAAAGAAGAGTCGAGTCATGAAAAACTTAGGCATAATATTATTTTAAAAAATATGGCAGTTGGGAGGGGCGATCGCCCATATCGCCCTCCCCGTGGATCCGCCCCTGGGGAGGCACATAGTGGTTCAGATCCCTCTTTAAAATGTAGCTCCAGTCCCGATTAGCCTATCTGTGCATAAAGTGGATTTAAAACTTAAACTCGATGTCTCAGTGGTTAGAACGGAGTTCTACGACGGGCGTTCTTTGTGAGTGTGTCTTCATCATATCATCACTCATCATCCTCACTTTCGCGATTAGCCACAACTTATGCACGTATCTATAAATATATTTCTGGGGGGGGGGGGTCCGAGGAACCAAGTGTCTCAATAATAATAACAATAATATAAATGTAGAAATAAAAATAATTCAGTTATAATTAAATATTAATTAAAATATGTAAATTTATTAATATTGCATTTTTATTATTTCATGAATAAGTTTAAGTGAAAATATGGTATAGAAATATAGATATAACAACATATATTTATTATCTAGTTTGCGTGTACTTAAGATCGCCAAAATTTGTACAAAGGCAAGGAAATTAGTGGCCAATAGATAAAGAATTGAATATTTATCGAATAATAAAGAGAGGGCGTTAGATCCAGTTGACGAGAAGTAAAGTACCTGATTAATATTTTATGCATACTATCATGAGTAGTAGTGTGCATAAATCTTATTTTGTACCGTCCTTCAAAGCAGTATGATCCAAATAAAATAACAATAGTAATACATTTATTAATAATAATAGGAAATTAATAACCATAGATAAGTACAATCAAGTACAGTATTATGCTGAAAAGTACATTTTCATTATTTCATTTTTTACTTGATACTTTCGGTTGGGGGGCGGAACCCCCCCCCTAAGTACGTCCTTGCCACAACTGACAGAAAAGCGACGCTAAATGACGAAAATCCAATCAAATCGATTTTCCAATGGTGGGCTTGATCTTGTATCATAACAATCGACGATCAAACGCGGAACTCATAACCCCAAAACATGACGTCATCATATGTTGATATATCCTACTAGACACGAAAGCATTCGTGACTTATTGAGAAGCATTGTCTTCTTCCGTTGGTCAACGACAGACAATTGTGCACTAATTATTACCCCAAAAGATCCTGGTTAGTGGTTAGAACTAATCATCGACTGACCATAATTTCATAAAAATAATGAAAAAAATCGTCCAACGTCAGCTTTGCAAGAAATGACAGACATTAAAGTCATTGTTCTGCAATACCAGGAAACGTAATCGAAAGGAAAAGAGTTCAATGGGGTCGATATCGCACGGCACACTTCTAATGGGGCATCTGACTTTTCTGCGGTGTTGGCAATGCTGGAGAGATTAAATGCGGTTTACCCGCTTCCGTTTGTGTGTGCGACTTCTGCCTACACGCACGTGTATGCAGGAAGTGCGAAGAAACGGAGTTTCCGCAGGAGGGATGTTTCATTTATTTCCTATCGACCCGCTCGCTGTGTGCTCCTGCTTGAGCATGACCTTCCGAGATTGTCATGACGAGGTGGTGACGTAATGACTGTCTTTACGGGGAGCTTTTACGCCCAGTAAATGAGCCAGGTAGATGTTGGCGGAAACAGAGGAGTCCCCGAATGAATTAAACAACAGATTTACCCTCCTGTTAGCAGCTGCAATTAGAAGATAATGCACCGCGGTTGGGTTTCCCGCGCTTTTCTTTTGTTCCCATTTGAACGCTGGGAAATTTTGACGATTGGGGAGGAAATTCGTGCGTTTTTGAAGCTATTCCCCAACCACCACCCTTTCCGAACTCGTTTCCAATGTGGCACAAGTTTCGTGTAAACACTGTCTAAATATACACACGTATTATTTAAAATTCTGTATTAAACAGGTGCAGGGTGTTCAACATAAAAGTATACGGTCAACTAATTTGCAAATATTTTATTAGTCCCCCCCCCGCCAAATCAATCAATAAGTTAATCAATAATTTGAACAAGTATTCTCGGTTTAGAGCAATGTATGCCCTCGAAACTTTGGATGCTAACGCTGACTTAACCTGGCTGGTAATTCGAGAACACTTGTTCGAATCAGTTGCACCAGAAAATCAACAATTTCTACAATCAATAGTAAGTTAACAAAGCACGCTTGTTCTGATCTGGTTGGTCTTTTCAGATATAAGTTTTACTCGAACTAACTCTGGCATTCTTAAACCCGAAGGTTTATTGCTGCAGCAATATACCTCTTCCATCTTTTAGGCAAGAACAATGCACTCTTCACCACCGCATCAATCTCCTTCAGCTCCATTCCACCTTCGTGTTGGCTTTCCAACAAGTGTTTTGTCACCAGATTTTATGAAAAGGATCCGCTCCATACCGTTCCGTTCGCTACATTACGCTCGGTTCAGTTCCGTCCCGCTCCGTTCCGTTCGGTCCGATTCCATTCCGGTCTGTTTCTCTCTGTCCTGCTCTGTTTCGTTTCGTCCTGCTCCATTTCGCTCACTTCAGTTCCGTCCAACTCCGTCCCGTTCGGTTCAACTCCATCTTGCTCCGTTTCATTCCGTCCAGGCCCGCCCGACTCCGTTTCTCAGTCCCGCTCCATTTCTCTCCATCCAGTTCAATCTCGCACCGTTTCCTTCCATTCCATCCTGCTCCGTTTCATTCCGTCCAGCTCCGTCCGACTCTGTTCCGCTCCGTTTCCCTCCGCCCCCCTCTATTTTTTTCTCCCTCCAGCTTCATCTCGCTTCGTTTCGTTCCGTCGAACTCCGTTTCGTTCCGTCCTGCTCCGTTCAGCTCCGTCTCACTCCGCAACGCTCGCAGGGGACGAACTTGCACTTGAGCACGTATTTTTTTCTTCCCGTTCCAACTCCAGTAAAGCACCCTGTTTCAATTTCCGTTTCCCAGAACCTATCAAAATCATGAATTCGAAGTAAAGATTCAGCGAGACGAAAATTTATGTGCGAAACTAAGTATTTTGAAAGTAGAAGCGGGCCATGTATTTTTCGGCCAATATATCATCTTTCCCTGTCTTATATAATCGTTAAATTTAATTTTGATCTGTCTTCCTTTAGCTTAAACAAAGTGACAGACAGTACATGAATTTTTAAGTAAACGCCATTTGCCAGGAAATTTATAAACTTCATAACTTTTTCAAAAAAACAAAAACTTCGATAGACAAGTTCTTGAAAACAACGTGTCAATCAACACGCCTGAAGTTGCTGGTTACTGAAAAAACTAATTGAAAAAAAAATGTCGTTAACCTCTTGACTGAAAAAAAGGAGACATGACAGCCCTTGGTTTAGGAGTTTTTAATTTGTTATGCTGTCAAATGTTTGGAGAGAGAACAGATTAGATTAATGTGTTGAAAAGAGAGGGAAGAGAACGTTATTGAAAAAAAAAAGACAGTAGGTTGTATTACCCTACAGAAAAATATGAGTAGTGATCAACAAAGTGCAGAGAGGTGAACATTTAAGACGACCGTGTCCACCTGTTTCTGCCAACTAAAGGCCGATTCACACCGATTAGGAAATAGTTGCTGCGTGCAAAATGGATGGTGCTGCCACCTTACGTGAAAAGGCGGAAATTCTAAACCAAATGACGGACTCGCACACCTGAGCGGAGCAGTGAGGAGTTGCGACGCATTTTCGACCTTAAGAATAGTCATTTGCGACGGAAAACCGTTACAATTTCCAGCAGCAATGTCCTAGTTGGCGCTGGACTAGCTACCTGGCTGGAAATGATGGCTGCCAGACTGGTTTTGACGACGAGACAGTGTTCTAATTGCAACTGGCTTCTCTGCTGTGGTAACATTATCATGTAAAGATAATCTGTGAATGGCGAGGAAGAGGTCTTTGTCTGTGCCTTCCGAGTGTTGCTTGTTTTTGTTCGCTGCTCGAAAAAAAAATAACAGAAATGAAGTGCATTCATGTTCATTAATATTTAAGAATTTATCCACAGCATAGAGATTTGTAGACGACAAATGCGATTAGCCAATAATGAAAATCTTTATTATTACCAGTGCATAATATTTAATTGAATGTTAGATGTATTTAGTTCAACAAAATATTTTTTTAAGAATGAATCCTGCTAAACTGGTGTATACTCAAGTGCATTAAAATCATATTGAGTACGTCAGAACAACCATATTTTTTTTCATTTGAGCAAATTTCTAGCAAGGAAAATATCAGCAGCGCTATTCTCCTACATTGTTCCTAAAGTCGCTCGTCTGCGCAGTGCCTTGTGGGAAGAAAAGTCTATCAACAAGTACCGTAACGAGTGCCGCGTGAGACGAAAAGTAGCAGGTGGGGTATCACACAACTAGTTCAAGTCCAGCTGGAAAAACCAGAAGGACCTCTAGTCTCGTGTGATTCAGGCATAACTATAGGGAGAGTAAGAGAGAGAACGAAGAGATAAACATCTAAAAGAGAGAGAGAGAGAGAGAGAAGCAAGAAAATCGAGAGAGAGATAGAGAGAGATAGAGAGAGAGAGAGAGAAAGAAAGATGAAGGAGAGGGGAGTTTGCCCCCTAAATCAGTTTTTTTTTAGCCGAAACAAAAAAAACACGTATTTCTTCCTTTGGCCTCCTCTATACACGTGCTAAGTTTCATGGAAATCGGAGGGGGACACTTAGATAACCTCCCTTGTCAGACTCGCACAACTGACCCAGTAACGCGATCGTGTTCGCGTCGAGTACATCACTGTCAACGCGTAGAAAATGCACGTGACAAAACGATCTAACAAAAGCATTCGTCTACGTGAGACGTGACCGGGCGAATACCCAGCGCTAAGCCTGTTGAGGGTAATGCGCTACAGCTCGATAAATATCACGACTCGTAAATACATCACGATGAAATGGGAAATTAATTACCAGTCATTCGGAGAGATACACAGACGCCAGCGAATAATCATGTTATAAAACGAAGCCAGTGTGTGTTGGGAGTCAGCCTGGCTTTGGAAACGAGGCAATCTAAGTCTGTGATGACAGCCTGTGTGGGTAAATCATTGCTAGAGCGACACATCTCTTCTGCAACCCCCGCTGTAGAACAGAACATCATAGATCAAATGCTGGTATGCAAACTCGGTTCTTAAAAAACAAGAGCCAAAGCTTCAAGATACCATAACGCCATCTCTTTCAGCACTAAACTCACAAATACACACATTCTCTGTTGCCAAGGCAACCCATGATGCATCTCTGATAGAAGTTACCGTGAATTTAAAATATTCTACCGTTAAAATTTAATAACAGTCTGCCTGTTAACTTACTAAAACTCGACACAGCCGTTTATTTTAAATATAAAGATACAGTAGATGTTAATTATAAATTGCGGTTCCCTGCGCCATAAATATATTATCAGATTTAAATAAACGGTTGTGACCCGTTTTCGTAAATTAACGGCCAAGCGGCAGACTGCCAATTTTAACGGTAGAATATTGTATAATTGGGTTATTCTCGGTGTTGTCAATTTCATCTTATCATAAACCATCTACATCGTCGCGATTAGCCAAAAGTGGCGGGAAAGCGACGCGGAATAGCAACCATACAAATTCAAATAAATAAGTGTAGTGTGATTTTTCGCTCTACTTCAAAATGATTTTGAAAAATCTCATGAAACCTTTTGGGGGGCTGGAAAGGAGCATGGGGGTTATAAAATTTGGACCCCAAGGCTTCCCTTTTTGGCCATTCCAACATTATTATTATTACTATTATTGTTAACAGTTTTGTTATCATGATACTTGACTTTCACTAATTGCATGCTCCGTATTAATAATACTTGTAAACTTTAAAATATAGATATGTCTCGTTAAAAAATATTCATTAAACTTTAATTTGGTTTATAACCGCCACTTGCACTATGCATTTCGCCACGCAACACTAATACCGCACGCACACCAAAGGAAAAGAAACCGACACTACATTACGGTAGCCACACTGGCCACGAATTGAGAAACAAGGATGTTGATTTCAACCGTCAATATCCCTCCACTTGACTTTTAATTGTTGGCACTCAAAAATGTTTACATTCGTTAATTCGTGGAACAATTCTTCATATTCGAGCACTGTTAAGTGGCCTCTGAAAATTGGGTTATGATGTTAGAAGTTTTTTAAAACAATAGAAACTCCTTTCTTGTATCTTCTTTCATGAAATAAGCTGGTAAAAGTACTGACATGTTGACCATTATTTATTATTACAGTAAAACCTCGTTAATCCGGAATAATGGGGGGGGATAAGTTGACCACTTTAACTGAAATAACCTAAAAGAACAGTAGCAACTCCGTTTATAGCAACAAAACACGTTTATTATGTTGTATTTAAAGGGCATAGGCCGAAATACACTATACAGTACAGTAAAATGTAAAACAATGCAGTACGTACGACAAATGCAATTGTTGACTTCTAGCCACATTTAAAACCTTGCATTCTGCTTTTTTCCCCTTTTGACTGTCCGGATTAAGCGAAGTCCGGCTTATCGGGATCCGGATTAACGAGGTTTTACTGTATTACTATTTTGATAGTCGAGGGTTTGCCCCTTCAGCGTCTCATTTTTGTACGTCCCCCTTGACTTGCGGCCCCTAGGCTACAATACCTAGGATAGCCTAGTGGCAAATCCCTCCTCTGGGAAGGAGCCTGAGGTTATTTGAAGATGGACTGTTTATCTGTGCAATGTTTCTGTCACATTTTTTTTTTATAGAGTTTTTGGTGTTTCAAAATATACCCATTAAACCTTGGATACCAACTCACCTCCTTTAACTCAACAAAACCTATCTTACAGGCTACATTTCCGACTTCTTCCTAATGTATAGTTCCTAAGTGTGAATTCGCCCTCATATAATATCATTGTCTTTGTGCACGTGTGCGACAACTTAACAATACCTTGGAATACTAAAAAAAAAAAGGACTCTCTGTTTGCATTTTATGATACCGGCGCGTAGAGGGCGACACCCACCGCCATATTGCCCCATTCAACACACTCCTTACATGACCTCCCTTTTATCGTCATTCTATCCTGTTAAAGTTTACTCTGACTCGCCTTTTACTCGCTGTTCCGTTTTAACCCTTCATACGTCAAAATGTCGTTAAGGCTGGACGTTAAAAAATAACCAAAGAAAGGGTAGGAAAGCAACTGTTTTTCACCTGGGCGACATTAGAGACGTTAACTAACCCCATCTGGCGGAACGCTGAAGAACTAGTTTCATCAACTCGGACAGTGGGGTAAATTGCCCGCCATAAAGCAAGGAAGAGACAAACAGGAGACGATCAAACCAAGGGCGTCGCCAACGAGTGGGCAAAATGTCGAAGATTTTCTGCCATTTTAGTTAGCGATTGACGAATAGGACTCTTGATTGAGTTGTTGGTCTATCAAAGGGAAGAGAACAAAACAAAAAAAATTGGAAATACAGGGATTAAACGAAAGAAGAAATTTGAAAAGTGACATGAGAGGGAAAAGGAATTTGAGAGAAAGAAGAGAGAATGAGATGAAAAAGAAAGAACGAAAGAAAAATAAAATAAAAACAAAGAATGAGAGGGATAATAGAAGGTATGTGACGAAAATAAAGAGAAGGGAAGAATTGTAGATAAGAATGATAGCAAAATGAAGAATGAAAGAGAAAGAAGTTAAGAAAGAGGAAATGAGAGAAACGGAGATATTCTCTACAATCTAATTGTACCAAACCACATATTTTTTCTTTGCACCCACGTAAAGAGCCACAAGAACAAGCAACGTTTACTGTACATATTCGATTATCGATTCCGACTCCAGGCACCCGAATCTATGTTCTGAGTACTCGATTCTCAGTTCCGAATACGGGTACCCGATTCTTCTTTTCGGACATGGACGTCCGGAAGGGGGGGCAAGGTGGGGCCGTGGCCCCCCCCTGGAAAATGAAAGTCAACCAAAAAATATGTATTTCACACATATAATTTCATTTTTGCCACAATAATATGTGTTAACTATTGCATGAACACCATAAATTCAAATTTAAGCAATGTTTTTTAGGGAACAACACTATTTTTGGGGAAAATTTGCCTTCGTTTGCCCCCCCTTGGAAAAAAATACCTTCCTTGCCCCTCCCTGGAAAAAATCCTGCGGACGTCCATGTTTTCGGATACGGGTACTTGATTCTCGGTTCCGAATCCGGGTACCCGATTCCTTCTTTTCGGATACGGGTACTTGATTCTCGGTTCCGAATCCGGGTACCCGATTCCTTCTTTTCGGATACGGGTACTTGATTCTCGGTTCCGAATCCGGGTACCCGATTCCTTCTTTTCGGATACGGGTACTTGATTCTCGGTTCCGAATCCGGGTACCCGATTCCTTCTTTTCGGATACGGGTACTTGATTCTCGGTTCCGAATCCGGGTACCCGATTCCTTCTTTTCGGATACGGGTACTTGATTCTCGGTTCCGAATCCGGGTACCCGATTCCTTCTTTTCGGATGCTGGTACTTGATTCTCGGTTCCGAATCCGTGTACCCGATACCTTCTTTTCGGATGCTGGTAATTGATTCTCGGTTCCGAATCCGGGTAACTTATTCCCCATTCAGGGTGCTACTCGGTTCTCGGTTTCCGAATCCGGGTACGATTCTCCGTTTCGGATATTCCGTTTTTTGGCTATCATTCTAACCATGGAAGGCTTTAACAATGATCGTCAGGTTTTAAATAAATCCGCACTGTCTCTACTTTTGCAGTGTCTTCTCAACAATCGTTCAATTGTTATCTTCATTAGGATAGGTGTAAGCTCTGTCCTTGTTTGCTACCTTTGACCTTTTCGCACACAGCCCGAGATAAGTGGAAACAGAAGTGATTGAAAAGTTTACAGGTGATAGAGTTTGAGATAAGAGCTAAGTGGATGGAGACAATCTCACACACAACCATGCAAATATGCGCAGTTGGCGGTCTCCTGTTCTGTCTATTGTGTTCCCAACGGTGGAAGGCCAAGGGGGGATTTGCAGTTAGACATGTGATAAGACGCCTGGACAAGACCGTTTGGGGAAGGGGGGGAAGGGGGGGGAGGGACAGACTGCGATAAGAACATCAGCCTGCCACCAGACACCTGATGAGGTGAACTCGAGTATTTACATAGGTCAGGAGACTGTCCATTTTTCTTTTGCTGTCAGGACAAGTAGATAAGATATGCCTCCACATTTAAGGCGGAGGGAGTTGTTCCCAAATTTCCCCAGTGCCATTTTCCATAAGACGCATTTCATGTATGTCCTTCCACGATGCAATTGGTATTGAGCGTTCATGACCCAAAAAATCGACAATTGAAAGGCGTTGAACAACGTTCTTATTGGAAATTAATTGATTGGTTGATTTGGTTTATATTAATTCGCATTTCTGCCACTTTTGGCTAATCACGAGGATGGGGATGAGTGGTGATATGATGAAATTGATGAAGGGACACACAAAGAAAACCTATGATCAGGTTGCGATTCGAATCCGGGACCCCTGGCGTCATATTACGCTCTTCAAAACATTCAGCCGGATATCGGCTTATTGAAAATGTTGACAGGTCTGAAATTACGCTCGTACATGTTCCAACCCTCTCTCTACCAGCTCATTAGGTGACCGGGGGGTTTAGCGGGGAGTACACCGACTGGCAGCAGGGTTGCCCTGTCAAGCGAAGTAAAAAAATATGATATTTTGAGAGTAAAATTAATGAATTAATTTTCGGGAAGTTGGTACCGTAAATGAAAATATCTAAAAGTGATTCTCTAGAAACACACTCTCTCAATACTAGGGTAACATTTGGAAACTTTCTGTCGATGGGTTCTCAAGATATTCGCGACCAAAAGTTTTCCCATAAGCTTACACAGGCTTGACGAGTATAATCAAATTTGTGCCAGTCGCCTTAAAAGAAACTTCGATTGTCGATTGTTTTGGGTGAACTCTGGTAGTACTTGGGGGAGAGTCTGTCCACATGCGTGACCACTCATCGTATTTCACCTCCACCAAGAAGCAGTTGGTGGAATTCGACATCGCAGCCACAGGTTTTCCCAACGTTTATCTCTCTCCGTCGCGTGGGTTTCAATCCCGTAAACATAACTTATTGCCACACGCGGCTCGTTTCACATGCTTAAGTATTCATGCTCCCGTGCAGTGAGATTTAAGGAGCATCTCTGCGAGTTGGTTTCCGAGTTGTAAGATGTGGGGGGAAAGGGGGAGATTCGTGCGTGCTGTATATTTGGTGTCTTGTTGCAGTAATTCTTGTGCTGGAGCTCATTTCCAGGCGGGTCAAACGATGATGCATGTACTGTATTGATGCATTCTGTTGGCCGTTTCAGGGCAATCACCGAAGAGGGTATGAAACACGGTTTAAAGCTCTGAACCGGAATTGGATACTATTGCCTTTCTCTCTCTCTATCTCTCTCTCTCTCTCTCTGTCAGATAATTTGAGATGAAGGGTGTTCCGCAAAACACCACCCTTAAGCACGCTTTAGACGAAAGCATATTCCTTAACATTTGTGCCATGACTAAAATAGTACTGTGTACCGTGATAAATCTTATGGCATTTCAGATGCCATGGCAGATTTCATGGCATTTCTAAAGGATAGAACCCGTCCTATTTCCGAAGCATTTTTCGTAGCATAACCAATCAGAAGCGACCTCTAGGTCACGAGTGCAGCTGTAATGGCGGCCGAGTGAGATATAACAATTTATCAGTTCACAGTTTTAAAAGCCGATAACTATTCAACCGAGAGGAATAACGTTTAGTATAAAACGTTATTAGGTACAAAACAATGGCGCTGCTTAAATACGAGGATCATCCAGAAAATAAAGACCGTTTGGTTATACAAAATGAAAAACACAATATTTATTGGAAAAAAACAATTCTGTTACATAGTTTCCTTCACTTCTCTACATAATCACCTCCTACATTTAAACATTTGTCGTATCTGGGCACGAGCTTCTGAATTCCCATGTTATACTCTTCTGCCGCCAGTTCATTAACGTCATGGCAACCGTCTTTTGGGATCGTAAAGGTGTTCTTTTGGTGGATTTCATGCCAAAAGGCACTGCGATCAATGCAAATCGTTATTATGAGACTCTAAGAAAACTACGGGAGCCATCCAAAACAGGAGGCGAGGAATGCTTAATTGTGCTTCTGCACGACAAGGCCCGCCCTCACACTGCTGATGCAACTCAAGAATTGCTGGATCAATTCGGATGGGAAATTTTTGATCATCGACCCTATAGTCCGGAACTTTCTCCTAGCGATTTCCACCTTTTCCGTAAGCTGAAAGAGTTTCTGGGCGGTAAACGTTTTGGAAGTGATGAAGAGTTGGAGAATGCAGTGACCACCTGGCTTAATGAACTAGCGGCAGAAGAGTATAACATGGGAATTCCGAAGCTCGTGCCCAGATACGACAAATGTTTAAATGTAGGAGGTGATTATGTAGAGAAGTGAAGGAAACTATGTAACAGAATTGTTTTTTTTTCCAATAAATATTGTGTTTTTCATTTTGTATAACCAAACGGTCTCTATTTTCTGGACGATCCTCGTACATGCTTTACAATGTTTGCTGTAGAACGCATGGAAGAACATTTTAGTTGCTTCAAATGTCAACACCGTGCACTCAGCATAGATGGTGTAACTGGACGTGTCTTTCGTGCTGTATATATTATACAGTGTAATCGCAAAAGCTAGCCGAAGAGTTACACGAAATGCTTGCGTGTAAAGTACTGTCTCCTATAAGATTTTTGGAAACATTTACATAGCATTTATGCTAGCAGAAATGCTAAAGGAAATGCTTTAGTCTAAAGCCGGCCTTAACGGTCGATTCTGGCAGGAAAAACCCAAATAAACAACTACATTGATTCGTTAGTCCTGGGTTCCCATCCCGTTCCTTACCACAGCGCTCGGAACCAAAGAATAGATTGACAGGCAAGAACTTCGTTGCAGGGTGATTGCTGAAAAAACTCGCAGAAATGGGCTTTACACATTTACTTACAAAAGAAACAAGGCTCGGATTATTCCATTTAAGGTCGCCAATTTAATTTATGTAGTTTCCCTAATTTGAGCCCCACGGCGGAACCGCCTGGGAATGCTTTGTGACTGACGGGAGGCCGCTTAAGTCCATAAGATCACTCTCCCTCCAGCTATCAGACTCACACACTGTCTCTCACTGTCCTCTGTCAGAGAAGCCATATTTATAACCAACTCGGCTCGTCGAATGGGGAGGGCTGAAAGTTCAAACTACATTGACTCTTTTGAGAACCATGGAAGAAATCCAATAATACCGAACTCCTTACATAACTTTAAAATAACTAACCCTTATAGGAAGTGATTCTGGTCAGATCACACACACACACTAACTACAGGAACGTAACTAGAAATATGTTTGGGGGGGTCCAAACCAAGTGTATCAGGAATAATAATGATAAAATTAAAATAATTATATTAAATAAGATTAATACTAATTACAATACATACATTAATATTATATTATTACTACATGAATAGGTAAATAGACTGTATAAGAATAGAGATATAACAGCGCATATTCATTACGTAACTTACCTGTAGTTAAGATCGGAATAATTTACATAAAAGCAAGTGCACTGGCAATGAAATTAATGTCAAATAAACGAATAATTGAATATTTATCGAATAACAAAAATGATGTTACATGTAGTTGGAGAAAAGTAAGTTTCTAATTAATATTTTATGCATATAGAATAGTAGTGTACATAAATCTTCTTTGTAATGTCATTCAAAGCCGTATTATCCCAATTTAATCCTTGCCTTGTAAAAAGTTCAGAGAAAATTCATGACCATCATTATGCAACAAATGCAAATATTTTCATTACTTAATTTTAGTACTTCGTAAGTCTTTAGGGGGGGCGGAGAGTCCGCACCTCTGTACCCCCCTAAATACGTCCTTCCTGTACTTCAAAGCCGTATGATCCCAATATAATCCTTGCCTTCCAATAAATTCGGAGGAAATTATACAACAAAGGCTAAAGAAATATATTTTTCATTATTTAATTTTAGTATTTGATAAATCTTTCGGGGGGGGGGGGTCCGGACCCCCTGGACCCACTAAATACGTCCTTGACTCACAAGTATGAAATAATAATTCACTTAATTCATTACGAATAATTATACACAAACACATAAAAAATAAAGAAAACATACTGTTTGTAACAAGAGTGGACAAGATATTAATAGATGTTTCCTCCTTCAATCAGAACCTCCCCCTGACGGATATTTAGGATTTAAAGGGCGATCCATTCTCAAGACACGCAAATGTCATGCGTCGTTCATATATGTTTGTGATTGTCCCTTCATTCATCTCCATCACTCACCTTTTTCTATGCTGTTGAAGTATTTTTTTTAAAAAAGTCTCCGAACTTTTCTGCCACCCTGCACATACATATATGCTCGCACACACACACACTCGCATATATGTATATTAGTAAAGGGTGGCGCAAAAGTCATCATCCTATTTGAACTGACCTTTATTTTGACATCTTGTTGTTTATATCAGCAGTGTTTTGTCAATTAAATAGACGATACTCACAAAATTTATTGTGTGCAGAGTAATATCCCGTTTTGGTGATTTGCCATGGCCGGCCAGGTCCCCCGATTTGACCGCTCCAGATTTTTTTCCTTTGGGGACATTTGAAGTCATTGGTTAATGTGAATAAGCCAGAGACGTTACAGCAACTAAAGGACAATATTCAACATGACATTGAAAACATTTCCCCGCAGATTTCCAACACCATGGAAAACACAATAAAAAGAGCCCAAATTTGCATCAATTCGAATGGTGGTCATTTATTGGATGTTATCTTTAAAAAATGAGGACATAAAACTTAATAAAAGTTTAACACAAAAAAAACTACTTTGTTCAATTTAAAACCCAAGCTATAGGCTAAGAAAATAAGGTGATGACTTTTGCGCCACCCTGTATAAGGGAGAAGACTTGCGTTAACACCGTGTATAAGTGGTTAGCACAGAGCGCTACGACGTCAGGGTCCCGGGTTCGAATCCCGGTCTGGGCAGGCGTGTTCTTTGCAAGAGTCCCTTCATCAGCTTCATCTATCATCACTCATATTCATCTTCGCAATTAGTCAAAAGTGGAAGACAAGCGAAGTAAAATAAACTTTGTTCGTTCACGGTGTCTTCAAGGAAGACAGGTTGCAAATCCGTAAGAAATCAGTGTTATCAACTAAAGAATCACTATCATCTTATTGATGAAATGGATATTATTATTCACAATTTTGAATCGAGTTTCCTCAATATTGTCTGTGGGCTTCAAGTCTCGTAGTAGTCTAGTCAGCCAGCATGGAATATACTCTTCTTATGCAAAATTACATATTGGCGAACTTCCCTGCCACCAAGGTTGCGTGTACGTGTACAAATAAAGTACTTTCCTATAGGCCTTGACTACCTAATCAAATCGTACAAAGTTCCATGCAAGGGAGGGGTGACGATAACCCAGGTATCCCTAATTCTTTCATCCCAAGCTCACCAGATGTCGTTGAGAGCGCCATACCCAGAGGACTGCCGTTTTTCTTTGATTGATTTCGCGTGATCGTCTCCTGTCCACACGATCTACGTTCCCACCCCTTGTCCTCGCATCTTGAGTGGTTGTCGGTCGCAGGGGGATCCTCGTATTTATACCTCTGTGAAGTTGGCCCGACCCATTCGCGTTGCCCACTTCAAAACTAGTCAGGACGTTAGTTCTTCGTTAGTTCTCGATAGTTCTCATAAAATTTTCGTTAGTTCCGAAAATACATAGAAACTATTAAGGAAATAAATGGGTCGGGCCAACTTCACACTTTTTCGACCCATATTCAAATTCGAACCGAAAACCATCCAGATCGATTGATTTTCGTTAGTTCCCGTTAGTTCTCATAAAATTTTCGTTAGTTCTCAAAATTTATCCAATTTATTCGCCGAACAAAAAATCGAGGTAATTTGCAGTTTTCCAGTTTTCACACGGAAATTTTATCAAAAAATGGTCCGTCTTGGTAGAATGTAGAGAGTATGAGTCAATTTTCTTGAAACTTTAGTCATTTTATCAAATTTATCCAATTTATTCACTGAATAAATGCTTAGACGAAATGTGTTGTCCTGAACGGCCAAATTTCGTTGCCCATTTCAAACTTAGTCAGGACGTTAGTTCTTCGTTAGTTCTCGATAGTTCTCGTAAAATTTTCGTTAGTTCTCAAAATTTATCCAATTTATTCGCCGATTAGAAAATGGAAGCAATTTGAAATTTCCCAATTTTGACACGGAATTTTTCTCTAAAAAAAATGGTCCGTATTGGTAGAATGTAGAGAGTATGGGTCAATTTTGTTAAAAATTTAGTCATTTTATCAAACTTATCCAATTTATTCACTGAATAAATGCTTAGACGAAATGTGTTGTCCTGAACGGCCAAATTTCGTTGCCCACCTCAAACCTAGTCTGGACGTTATTTCTTCGTTAGTACTCGATAGTTCTCGTAAAATTTTCGTTAGTTCTCAAATTTTATCCAATTTATTCGCCGATTAGAAAAAAGCCGTTCAGGACAACACATTTCGTCTAAGCATTTATTCAGTGAATAAATTGGATAGATTTGATAAAATGACTAAAGTTTGAACAAAATTGACCCATAATCTCTACATTATATCAATACGGACCATTTTTTGAGAAAATTTCCGTGTAAAAACTGGAAAACTGCAAATTACCTCCATTTTTTGTTCGGCGAATAAATTGGATAAATTTTGAGAACTAACGAAAATTTTACGAGAACTATCGAGGACTAACGAAGAACTAACGTCCCGACTAGGTTTGAGGTGGGCGACGAAATTTGGCCGTTCATGACAACACATTACGTCTAAGCATTTATTCAGTGAATAAATTGGATAAATTTGATAAAATGACTAAGTTTTCAACAAAATTGACCCATACTCTCTACATTCAACCAATACGGACCATTTTTTGAGAAAAACTCCGTGTCAAAATTGGGAAATTTCAAAATTGCTTCCATTTTCTAATCGGCGAATAAATTGGATAAATTTTGAGAACTAACGAAAATTTTACGAGAACTATCGAGAACTAACGAAGAACTAACGTCCTGACTAGGTTTGAGGTGGGCAACGAAATTTGGCCGTTCAGGACAACACATTTCGTCTAAGCATTTATTCAGTGAAAAAATTGGATAAATTTGATAAAATGACTAAAGTTTTAACAAAATTGACCCATACTCTCTACATTCTACCAATACGGACCATTTTTTAATAAAATTTCCGTGTGAAAACTGGAAAACTGCAAATTACCTCGATTTTTTGTTCGGCGAATAAATTGGATAAATTTTGAGAACTAACGAAAATTTTATGAGAACTAACGGGAACTAGCGAAAATCAATCGATCTGTATGGTTTTCGGTTCGAATTAAAATATGGGTAGAAAAAGTGTGAAGTTGGCCCGACCCATTTATTGCCTTAATAGATTCTATGTATTTTCGGAACTAACGAAAATTTTATAAAAACTATCGAGAACTGCCGAGGAACTAACGTCCTGACTAAGTTTGAGGTGGGCGACGAAATTTGGCCGTTCAAGACAACATATTACGTCTAAGCATTTATTCAGTGAATAAATTGGATACATTTGATAGATTGACTTAAGTTTCAACAAAATTGACCAATACTCTCTACATTCTACCAATACGGACCATTTTTTGAGAAGAATTCCGTGTCAAAATTGGGAAATTTTCAAATTGCTTCCATTTTCTAATCGGCGAATAAATTGGATAAATTTTGAGAACTAACGAAAATTTTACGAGAACTATCGAGGACTAACGAAGAACTAACGTCCTGACTAAGTTTGAGGTGGGCGACGAAATTTGGCCGTTCAAGACAACATATTACGTCTAAGCATTTATTCAGTGAATAAATTGGATAAATTTGATAGATTGACTAAAGTTTCAACAAAATTGACCAATACTCTCTACATTCTACCAATACGGACCATTTTTTGAGAAGAATTCCGTGTCAAAATTGGGAAATTTTCAAATTGCTTCCATTTTCTAATCGGCGAATAAATTGGATAAATTTTGAGAACTAACGAAAATTTTACGAGAACTATCGAGAACTAACAAAGAACTAACGTCCTGACTAGGTTTGAGGTGGGCAACGAAATTTGGCCGTTCAGGACAACACATTTCGTCTAAGCATTTATTCAGTGAATAAATTGGATAAATTTGATAGAATGACTAAAGTTTTAACAAAATTGACCCATACTCTCTTCATTCTATCAATACGGACCATTTTTTGAGAAAAATTCCGTGTCAAAATTGGGAAATTTCAAATTGCTTCCATTTTCTAATCGGCGAATAAATTGGATAAAGTTTGAGAACTAACGAAAATTTTACGAGAACTATCGAGAACTAACAAAGAACTAACGTCCTGACTAGGTTTGAGGTGGGCGACGAAATTTGGCCGTTCAAGACAACATATTACGTCTAAGCATTTATTCAGTGAATAAATTGGATAAATTTGATAGATTGACTAAAGTTTCAACAAAATTGACCAATACTCTCTACATTCTACCAATACGGACCATTTTTTGAGAAGAATCCCGTGTCAAAATTGGGAAATTTCAAATTGCTTCCATTTTCTAATCGGCGAATAAATTGGATAAATTTTGAGAACTAACGAAAATTTTACGAGAACTATCGAGAACTAACAAAGAACTAACGTCCTGACTAGGTTTGAGGTGGGCAACGAAATTTGGCCGTTCAGGACAACACAATTCGTCTAAGCATTTATTAAGTGAATAAATTGGATAAATTTGAAGAAATGACTAAAGTTTTAACAAAATTGACCCATACTCTCTACATTCTACGAATACGGACCATTTTTTTAGAAGAATTCCGTGTCAAAATTGGAAAATTTCAAATTGCTTCCATTTTTCCATTTTCTAATCGGCGAATAAATTGGATAAATTTTGAGAACTAACAAAAATTTTACGAGAACTATCGAGAACTAACGAAGAACTAACGTCCTGACTAGGTTTGATGTGGGCAACGAAATTTGGCCGTTCAGGACAACACAATTCGTCTAAGCATTTATTCAGTGAATAAATTGGATAAATTTGATAAAATGACTAAAGTTTTAACAAAATTGACCCATACTCTCTACATTCTACCAATACGGACCATTTTTTGAGAAAAATTCCGTGTCAAAATTGGGAAATTTCAAATTGCTTCCATTTTCTAATCGGCGAATAAATTGGATAAATTTTGAGAACTAACGAAAATTTTACGAGAACTATCGAGAACTAACGAAGAACTAACGTTCTGACTAGGTTTGAGGTGGGCAACGAAATTTGGCCGTTCAGGACAACACATTTCGTCTAAGCATTTATTCAGTGAATAAATTGGATAAATTTGATAAAATGACTAAAGTTTCAAGAAAATTGACTCATACTCTCTACATTCTACCAAGACGGACCATTTTTTGATAAAATTTCCGTGTGAAAACTGGAAAACTGCAAATTACCTCGATTTTTTGTTCGGCGAATAAATTGGATAAATTTTGAGAACTAACGAAAATTTTATGAGAACTAACGGGAACTAACGAAAATCAATCGATCTGGATGGTTTTCGGTTCGAATTTGAATATGGGTCGAAAAAGTGTGAAGTTGGCCCGACCCATTTATTTCCTTAATAGTTTCTATGTATTTTCGGAACTAACGAAAATTTTATGAGAACTATCGAGAACTAACGAAGAACTAACGTCCTGACTAGTTTTGAGGTGGGCAACGAAATTTGGCCGTTCAGGACAACACATTTCGTCTAAGCATTTATTCAGTGAATAAATTGGATAAATTTGATAAAATGACTAAAGTTTCAAGAAAATTGACTCATACTCTCTACATTCTACCAAGACGGACCATTTTTTGATAAAATTTCCGTGTGAAAACTGGAAAACTGCAAATTACCTCGATTTTTTGTTCGGCGAATAAATTGGATAAATTTTGAGAACTAACGAAAATTTTATGAGAACTAACGGGAACTAACGAAAATCAATCGATCTGGATGGTTTTCGGTTCGAATTTGAATATGGGTCGAAAAAGTGTGAAGTTGGCCCGACCCATTTATTTCCTTAATAGTTTCTATGTATTTTCGGAACTAACGAAAATTTTATGAGAACTATCGAGAACTAACGAAGAACTAACGTCCTGACTAGTTTTGAAGTGGGCAACGCGAATGGGTCGGGCCAACTTCACAGGGGTCGTATTTATGGTTAATTATCTGCGGACAGGTGGCGGGAGTGCTCCGAATCAGGGTTGCCAAGTCTGAGCGGTTATCGTGATTGTTTTTTGTTTTGTAAGTTATGTACATTTTGTTATTCTGATGTGTGTTTCAAGAATTTAGATTTCAGATAAAGAACTGTCTGTAGTTATCATCTCAAAAACACACACACACAGTTGTATCTCAATTTAAATACTTATACATTTTTAAGTTTAAAAAAAAAATGTCCGGCTTAGTCCAGTTAGAGAGCCACCACGTAACGCAACTCCCGTGCTGCGTTTGGGATCGAACCAAGAACCTCTAGATTGAATTGGGTGATGTAGTTATTTGTTATTCATCTCTCAGATGGTTATCACTCGCTTGGCCTGAATGTGATAAATGCAAGAGGTTACCTTTTAAAGGAATGGCGATAGAAATTAGCTTAGATTAAATATGGGTTTTATACTCTCCATGACTGAACCGATATGGATTGGTTAAGGAAAGGATATTACTTGCCTTACAAATATATGGAGATTGTTCCTAGCTTGTCCTCTCAACTATCACTTGTCTCTTGTCACACACCATCGTCCAATAGTCGTTCCCCACTTTGCTCCTCTCTCACAATCCGTAGTCCTTACTCTCTCTATTCTCGCCAACTGATCACACCTCCTGACAATTCCAACACTCATGCCACATACGACTTCCAAGTCAATCACCCGACCTTTGCCTGATTATTTATTCAGCATTCCTATCTCTGTTTCTTACTATGCTAAGAATTTATACATCCTACCCAATACCTTGGGTACGATACGCTATGAACTATGTAGAACGTCAGCGAAAAAGTTAGCGATTGGTGCTGGGTTGAGTATGACGTCAGCAGCTCACTTCTTCATTAGACGCTTCGGGAGTTAAAACTCGCTCCCAAGGTACAAATGTATATAGAACAGAAAAGGTACGGATATAATCTCACTCTATCTAGTCAGCAATAAGAGTTAGCGATAGATGCTAGGTTGAGATGACGTCAGCGGTTCACTTGTTGATTGATACATCCGATTGGAATTCCTTCCAGAGAAAATAATCAGAAATATTTAGACAATAGTGAAGAAAAAAATCTCGTGAAGATTAACTTGACTGCTTCAGATGGAATTCTAATGAAATGTAATAATTTAGAACTTTAAATATCATGCATGTTTTTGGAAAGGAGAGGAATTTTCGAACATTACTTACAGCGAGGCCTTAAACGGTAGGTCCAGTCCCTATTCGCCCGGCGTAAATCCCGATTCGCCCATATGAACATAAATTGAACTTTTAAGACACAAATAATCCCAATCCAGCTAAAAATCAGTCCAGATTCGCCTTTGATTTGACTGATTGATTGATTTGGTGTTTTAAGTCTACTTTATGCACAGTGACGCTAATCGGGGCTGGACCTACAGTTTAAAGTGGGATCCGAACCACATGTGCCTCCACCGGGTATCGAACCCGGAACCCCTTGATTACAAGGCGACGACGCTACCACTGCGCCATGGGGGGGGGGGGGGTTTACATATTTGAGAATAAATCGAACCCTTAAGAAACAAACGAAAGCTACTGCAGCTTCTTGCGATTTTTAAAAAGTCGGCTGCCAACACTGCCTCTGGTGTCTGAGAGATCCGACCATGGAAAGCGACGCACCCCCATTAACCTTGATAGAACGACCATCCCCCGAGTCCCTCAAGGGTCGACAGTGCGGTGTCACCTCGATTAATTACCAACTGGAGACCAGGTCGCGTCCACCCGCACGCGAGGACATGGGGACTCCCCGCGCGACACCCCTTGGGGAATCCCCCTGCCAGCCTGCATCGCAGATGTTGCGAATTCGGCTCCAAAACTGATAATTAGTTGATTGTCGCACGTGGTAAATATATGTTTGCCATCGGGTACGAGGCGTTCGGAAACCGACGTCAACACTTTATATGAAGTTATTGGCAATCGTGGACCCCCCCTCCCCTTCCCAGCGAGGGGGTAATTTATGTGTTTCGATTATGGATCCGCGGTCGAAGAGGTTGTATCTGTTAAATGCGTTGCCGGTGGGATATTGAGTGGGTTGTTCATCTTCCTACCTTGAAGTTGACGGGTGAAATATCATTAAAGTACTCAGCTGATAAACCGCTTGCCTGTCAGCACGATTTTAAAGAGTGTGATTAGGGGATAGCCACTGCACCGCTTTAAATTTTATTTCGTTGAAATGGACATTTACAAACATTTCTATTTCTCTCTCTGTAAACAGTTAGTGACACTTAAAAGTTATTATTTAAAAAGTTCTTTTTAACTATTTGGAGATCTAAGGGTAGGTTTGCTATACGTCCCGCATTTTCCGGGACAATCCCGGAATGGTATCATTTGTCCCGGTGTCCCGAAAAGTTCCTTCGGGACGCATCAATGTCCCGGAATCGGGTTTGGAAAGCAGATATCATTAAGTAGATCTCACTTTAAACTGTAGGTCCAGTCCCGACTATCCTACCTGTGCATAAAGTGGACTTAAAACAAAATCTAAAAAAACTCAAGCAAATTATTATATTTTTTTTCCGGATATCTGATAATTTCCTATCCGGGTAGCGGATATTGGATACTGGGATTAATCGGATATCCGATATTCGGATCCCAATTGTCCGGATTATCCTAATTATCCGAAGTGTCTGGATTATCTGTTTCATCCGAAACGGATGTACGATAATATGAAATACGGTTATCCGTCATCCGGAATTTATGCCCATCCCTGCTGCCGACCTGTTGGGTGAGAATGATTCGAGAAGGAATCGATAAGAACTTTCCCCCGCACTCCACAAATTAGGCAATAGTTAGGCTGAATAGTTCAATTACTAACCGATTCTCTAAGTACGCACTGGCAAGGGCGGCAGACATTAAAGAACCGTTCGAATATGAATGACTCGCAAACGATTCATTATCGAACCGATTCAATACCGATCAGTTCGCGTATATCAAATGAGCTGCTAATTCAAGCTCCCTTTGACAGGGGGAAATTAACGACAATTTTATGAGAGAACCTAGTCTAAGCGCCCTCTATCTTCATTTGTCTCGACATCTGTTCTAAAAAGGGGGAAAGAAATGACGAATTTTACCTTGGACGGGCCGGGATAATTCGCGACGAATCGTTGAGGACCTCTTTACGACCCGAGAAGGACTCGCAGTTCCGGTTTACGTTCCCCCGATTTCAAATTTAAATGAGAGGATTCCGTAGGAGACGGGAGTCCTTAACGGTTCCTGGGTAGTTGCCCCGACCGATTTGCATTCGTGGGAGCCTTTGCACCCCCTCACCCCATTTTTTTATAGAGTACTAAATCGGAACGTGTTAGGGCTCATTACGTTTCAGTCATTTTTATGGAACTTGTTTCTGAGATCGCCTAACAATGTCGTCGTTAAAGGTGGTGATTGAGTGGCGAGTCTCAATGACTTTTACGGGTGATCCGCTCCAGTTGTGGTAGATGGCCAACACGTGTATACAGTCTGCATATTCTCCTAAGTTTCAAGATATCTTTCCGAACTTATACGAAATCTTCCCGAACTTATGCGAAATATTTCCGAACTTATACGAAATATTTCCGAACTTATACGAAATCTTGCCGAAGTTAGACGAAATCTTTCCGAACTTATATGAAATCTTCCCGAAGTTACACGAAATTTTTCCGAACTTATACGAAATCTTCCCGAACTTATACGAAATCTTTCCGAATTCATACGAAACGATTCCAGTATGTACTTTGCGGTGCCGTCACATAAAATGGTTCAACTCCCAGATAGCGATTAAGTTCGTAGCAAGCTTGCGACAGCTTACAGCTAGTTAGGATAAGTTTGATGCAGGTTTGCCATGAAGAACTTCCTGCAAACTTCTTCACTTGTCGAGCCAAGCTTGTTTCAGGCTTGCAGCAAGTTTTCTGTGCTATCTGGGCTAGGTCCTGCCATTTTGCGAAGAGAGTTTTTCAGGATCTATAGTCCACTGTGATCATCCTGGTACAGTTCCCGACAAGACAGGATCTGACGTCTGCTGGCAGTTGTTGCCAAATATATGTCTCGTACAAGCATGGCAACTGGATGTGTGTTGCACAAGTTCTTCGATTTGATTTAAGTTTTGTTATTTAGCTTTTCTTTTCTTCCGCTTTTGGCTAATCGCGACGATAAGGGTGAATGATGATATGATGAAATATATAAAGGGACACTGACAAAGAACACCCATGCCCAGGGTTCGATCCCGGGACTCTGGCGTCGGAGTGCCAACCACTCCACTCATCTTCGCAATTAGCCAAAAGTGTCAGAAAAGCGAAGTAAAATATATCAATCAATCAAGTTATCCTCATCGTCGCAATTATATAGAAGTGTCAGAAGAGCGGCGCTAAATAACACACATTCACGCACACGTATTTATACACACAAGATATGACAAATTTGAAGCGAACTTTGTATCCCCTCAAATATAAACCTTCTTGTGCCACAGTCTACGTTCTAATGAGCTATATCGCAAACGGATTCAAAATTTCCAGTGGAAAGGGGGAGGGGGACTGACTTGTTCCAGTCCCCCCCCTCTCGCGACGTCCATATGAAATTAATCGCTGAATGAGCAACGAATTGGTCTCATTTTCGTCTTAGTAGCTTCTCGAGAAGAAACTTCTAGGGAGTGGGGTGGGGGCGTAATCCTGTGTAAACCACTCGAACCATTTCACCCACGAATCTGACGAACTGTTGATCCGATACTGTAACTTGAAACTTAAGCGCTCATCATTCTTGCATCAACAATGATTCTAATTGCCTTCATTGTTGCAGCAGTGCTTCTTCAGATGTTAAAATCTCGGGAAAGGAAGATGAGAAAAGCCAGATTGCACCGGGAGAAGAAAGAACATCCCCCCTCACCCTTCTCACGAGTACCTTTACCCGTTTACGACCCATGGCCTACAGCTTTAATTAATTCGTTTGTTCGTCCTCCTCTTCCCAGGCTGTCGATTTCAGTAATTAGCCCACTCGAGGGTCGATTGAGGTTCGCTGATGCATGCTTAAGTTATTTTTACGCTCAGCGATTCCCCTGTCTTCTCCATTGATGGACTTCTGCTTAGTAGATCGGCTGGAAGAAGAGAATCGCTCCCTGATTGGCCGAGAGCCCTTAAGGAAATAAAGTCCCAATTTAAGGATACCTGAGGAAGTTTTGGGGGAGATTATGGGACTTAAAATATGCAGTAACTTGGCGAAAATTTCGTGTGGTTGCGTTAACTGCGCGGGGTTATTTGCATTGCTACTTATTCCAAAGGCAAGAAGACGCTATACCGCTCGCAATTTCAACCGGCGGCTGGGCAACAACGAATCAGCGATCAGTTGAATTCTCTTCGGCTGACATCGGGCATTTTCGAGTCACGAGGTACCGAAAGTTCCTGGCGGGACGAAACAATTGAGCGTCGGATACACAGCGTTGCCAAACGTACTGTTTCACTCGGATGATGTTGTGCAGTAAGGGTTTCGTCCCGACAACAGGACCCCAAGTTCTATGAGAGTTCTATGAACCTCGTGAAGCGCTGTGATAATTGCCTGAACCGTGGAGAGACTATGTTGAGAAGTAGTGTATGAAGCTTCCTTTCACGTGAGTCCGTTTGTATTCGTCTAATAAATACCTACTGGAATTTACAGGCTTTGTATTTTTTTGATCATCCCTCGTACTTATTGCACAAGTGTTTAATCTTGTACGGTGAAAGGCAAGTAAAAGATGCCGATTGGTTAATTTGATTTTTTAATTGATTCATTATTTTATTGCTAATATATGTATGTTTGTACGTATGTGCTAATTGTACTGGTTCTGTTTGTGTATTTTGGGCATAAACCAATGCATGTTTATGTACCTCCTGTGGAGGTTTTGCCTCTGTTGAGGGAAATGAATAAATGAAATGGTAGGATATTCACAAAGAACATCCATGCCCACACCGGGGATTGGAACCCAAGTACTTCTGTGGCGAGATCGAAAGTCGAACAGTGGCGTGCCCAAGAAGGGGTTGCAGGCCCGTAGCCCCCCTTGGCACTGCCAGAAGCCCAATTGACATTAGGTAAACTATTTTGCATAATTTGTTTGCAGTGAAGAGTGGAAATGTAGACAGCTCACAACTTTAAGGATAAATCCACAGAACATGAACAGCAGCTATTACATTCGCTCATCTTGTTTATGAGCAGAAGTAGCCAAGTAGGATTCTCTAGAATTCAGAAAGTTTCATCACAGGGGAGCTTCGTTATCTGTACCTTCGCTGTCCCTGTTGCGACCTCCCGTTTAGACAGAAGTCTGTGACTTTGATGCCATTTTGTAAATTCCCTCCGCATCTGCGTCAAAGGTTAACAGCTTCCAAGGTTTGAGAACGAAGGGGAGTTTCATTGCTTCGGCCGGGGGTGGAATACTGTGATTGAATATTGTGCATCTTTTGTGTGTGATATAAATATCTGTATCATCTAAAGGACGGTGTAAGGGATGATTTCAGTAGCAGTCAATTAACACTTCAAGAGATGTTTTAATGTAGAAAAATGTAGTATTTGTGTAATATATGATATTTATAAATTTTATATACCTTAATGACCCCCCTCCATACACACACATAATTTACCTTAATTTAATACTGTTAATTTTTTTAAAAAATGGACATGGTTTACAAAGCCCCCCTGATAAACCGTAAAGCCCCCTGGAGATCAATTCTAGCTACGGGCCTAAGGGGTTGGTGGGGGTCATAACACCCCCTTTGGCCGAGTATTCCTAAAGAGAACGTCAAAGCCAGGAAAAGATGGCAGAATGTGGACTGGCTACTAAAGGAAGTTTACGTAACGGCTCCTCCCCCTTTCGAAAATCCTGGGCACGCCACTGGACGCGGCGCAATTTTCTTTATCTTTGGAACGGGTGGGGGTTGAATCGGTTCAAGCCCCCCCCCCCCTTTCTCGACGCTTTGCACTGAAGTTCTTGACCCCACAATGCGCAGTTTTATTCCACAAACAAAAAATTACAGTCAACTTTTTTCTTCAACTTTTTTTGTATGCAGAATTTCCCACATGAGCCGTCGGGGTTCGTCGACGAAAAGAAAAAAAAAAGCTTTGAATAGAGTCCCCGAAAAGCCAGCTCGTCATGCATGAGATATAATGACCTTTCCTAATGATGCAGGAGGAATAAGTTAGAAGTGATGAATGATGGTTGCTCCCTTCGCGAAATTGAAGGTTGATACAAACGATCTTTTCCTGTTCCATTCTTAATGTGTTACGGTGATGACATTAGCATGGCATGGGTGACGTTTTAAGGGATGGAAATGTTGAATGCAGGTCTTTTTATCCACGCAACAAGTAAAATGGTTTTCAAACTTGAAAGTGCTTTATGCATAAAATAAACACTGAACATTAAAGCGACATAAGCTCCCTATGTCAATATACCAGGGCTAGACCAATTAACTCATGAGAGTAGGGATGGGAAACGCGACTGCAGCTACCAGGGACATGGTAGCAGCGCGAACGGCTTTGCTCCGCCCTGTTGCTTTCTCCCCTTCTCTACAGTTATGCGTGGTCTTGCTTCACAGATTATCGAGACAGAGTGTAGGCCAGGGGCGAATTTAGCTACTTGTCGCCCCTAGGCAGAGAACAATTTTCCCACCCCTTATGTCGAAAGGAATATACTGTACCATCAAGTAACTACAATAATAATAATAATAATAGTAAATACTTATTTATTTCCACCTATAACAGAGCTTTCGCTCCAATTACAATAGGCTTACATATATTATAAACAATTAACAAATTACAATTTCAACAATACAAAACAAAAGTAGAAGAAAGAGAGCAAAAATACACTAATCATTGATTAAAGGATACTAGCACAAATTCTATAGAAAACATAAATTTAAAAATGCAATTTACAGAAGTGTAACAAGATTCATATCTACAGAGTATATGCAGATATTGATTACTATGCACATGTATATACTCATATATAAACTAATATACACACATACGGGCATAATTACGTATATTTACAAACATACCCATGTACACAGAAAACATTTATAATTGTTTCATTTGTTCATGACGTTCTTCGAAGAACAGACAGGAATTGCTTGAATGGCATAGCGAAATCCAAGTCTCCACCGTTTCTGTCTCCGAAGCTTGGCCACGACGCGGCTGGGTTGCGAGAAAAATAGCACTATAGTCGTTTTCACGTTCAGAAGACACAACGGCGCTTATGGAGAAACCGTACAGCGTTGCCAATACAGCGCCAGCGTCGCCGGGAAATGATGAGTTTCCTTCGCAATGTAGGTGTTACATATTTTATATATAAAATGATAATTATATGTAATTATTAATATTAATATTAAACTGTGAACGTTACAGTTCATTAGCATGTCATTTTCCCAGTAGATTTAATTTAATACACAGGCACATTTAATATTCATTCGCCTTTCTCTGCAATTATTTCATAGAATAACATTGAGATATGGTAATGTGTTACATATATATATATATATATATATATATATATATATATATATTCATTATTGTCTATGAATTTATGTGTTGGAAACTGAAAGGTGATCTTCATTTCAGTATTAATGTCGACAGTAATGTAAACAAAACCAACGTGTATTTGCGACAGCACTAATGTTGCTCACATGAGCAGCATTGGAAATAATTGTCAATTATTAAATTAAAGTAATTGCAATTCTATTATAACAAACTGAATGAAGTTAATATTTTTACTGAATGGAAATAAAATAACAACTCGAAAACTTGGTGGTGATTAGCTGGAATGCTGCGGTGAGTCGGCTCAAGATGGCCAGACAACGTCCCCTAACTTCACGCGCGCGGTTCGGGTTAAAAAGAAACTCCAAATGCATGGAAGTAATATTTCTGGGAACCTTTGAGTGGTTATAAAAAATAATTTCATTATTTTCTTCACAACTTTGTCGCTGGAAGTTTTTACTTGGAATTACAGAACAAAAAATGGCCAGCGACGACATTTTCTACTGCACGAATATAAAAAATCTCCACATACTTTATTTGAATATTTTTTAATGCGAATATGCTTTAAAGTATTGATAAATTCTGAGCAGCACCATCACCTATGACATTTAGAAAACCGTGTCAATTTTTTTTCATAATGAATGCTTCAATTTTACGGCATGTTTCAACGTTAGGAATGAAAACAATGTAAAAATTTTTTCACAGAAAATTTGCGTTTTTAATTTATCTAAAAATATGTAAACAAGTTACCACTTTTTTTGTGCTCACCATCGTATTCTCTACAAAATTTCCTGCAAAACTGCAGGTACCAATTTTACGTAAGCTAAATTTGTAAATCCAGAAATTTCACAACAGCGCGCTCGTATTTCCCATAAGAAAAGCATTGTCCATAAGAGCCCATTGTGTCTTCTGAACGTGAAAACGACTTATAGATGGCGCCCACTTTAGTCTCTATAATATTCTAATTTCGGTGCCAGAAATACAACAGATTGGAAACCATTCTTTAACAAACAATAAGGGTTTTGGAAGGTTTAGAAACCTTTAAGAATTAATTAGCTACAAAAGGGAGAAATGTTTGTTTAACATTTAAAAAGCCAAATTTTCGCAAAAGATATATATATATCACTTTGATCTTTTATAGTATTGCAATGAAATTCAGTATTAAAGCACCTTGTGGCATGGGCATCTACCAGACGACGTACGCTTTTAGAAGGAACATGACTTCAGCCAATACGCAGCCACTGCTGTCGCGCTGTGGCCAAACCAACTGCTAGCGGAAGAGAAACACAAAGAATTCGTTGTGTCCAATATTCAACTTTTTATATATAATGCATGCACGTGATATATGAGTACAATGAAATATATAGTAAAGAATTCTACACAGGATTGTATGATATCATAGCACTGCAGCATATAAGATAAACTCGTACCTGAAAGAAGTTTGAAGGTATTTTATTTATTGTAGAGGAACTGCAAGGACATCATCATCGCTCTCGTTTCTGATTTCTGGCATGTTTCCCCAGGAGATTTGAACAGGGGTTCACCGATTTCTGTGGTAGATACTTTAACCTTTTTTATAATACGCAAAACAGTATGCACCATACACCACATGCTCTAGCCGTAAATTCTCGACTATGAGAAAACACTGTTTCAGCACGCACTTCTTCCGACGCCAATTCCTTGAAGTAAGAATACATTTCAAAACAGTGGCGGCGATTAGGGGGGGCGAGGGGGGCAGTTGTCCCCCCACTTCTCGCCACTTTGGTGCCCGCACTAGGCTAAACCTTATCTACAAAGGAAATATATTTTCTTTGTCCCCCTTATTCTGGCACTTTGCCCCCCCCCCGCCCCGGTTTTGGAACCCAACCGACGCCACTGCTTCAAAAATAAGATTTCTGTCTTGTGAACGTAATATTTTACCCTTGCTGCCTGTACTACTAGTATTAGGTTTCGAGAGCGACATTATTAATTTGATTTGATTTACTTTATTTTATTTAACTTTTCTGTCACTTTTGGCTAATTGCGAAGATGGGAATGAGTGATGATGTAATGAAATTGATGAATGGACATTCATAAACATCTATGTCCAGGTCGGGATTGGAATCCGGGACCCTAGCGACATGCTAACCCCTCCACCATGGGGGCCGGCGCAACATTATTAAGTAACACTGACGGAACACACGCTCTTGCACAACTATCGAACATAAGGGCTGGATTGCACAGCGTGTTTGTAAGTATCCCTTCATCAATTTTATCATATCATCACCCATCCTCATCTTCGCGATTAGCCATAAGTGGCAGAAAAGCGAAGTAAATTAATCAAATCAATCAATAAGGGCTGTATTGAATCCTCTCACAACTGTTCTTCGTGGCCTACGAGTAAAATTATCTTACATCGTCCTTGTTAGAAAACGCTGAACTGAAAGTTACTCATACTCGCAACGTTCGTGAAAGCCCAGGACAATGAAGGACCATTGTATATATTCAGCCGAATTTGACACCCATAGCTTTACCAAGACACAACTCAGCGGGATCAACACGGTGGCAATGAAAAAAACAGACGGAACACGGAAGGAAAACGAAAGGGTCATTGTGTGTGTGTGTAGAGAGATGATTTTCCCCCCCTTGTTTCTTCAAGAAACGATAACTCTGGCTGTAGGAGACGGAATTTCATGGTACTTGGACAGTCAGGTTCAAAATTTCGTGCCCCATCTTATGATGAACTTTAAAGTGGCGAGTTTTATGAAAACTTCTTGCGCGCAAGAAAAATACAGAACACGGCGTCTAACTTGCGCGCCGCAGTTTCCTAACTGTACAACGTTGCACTCCTGCTATTGGCTGGTCGCCAATGACACGCTCTCCGTAGCTCCACCCGATATCGCTTCTAAAACCGTGCGTCGTGAGTGGGATTTTGTGTAATAAAAAGGCTGCCTGAACCGTAACAATGTGATCTTCAATTGTTTGAGCAAAAAGAGTTCTAGAATTTATCATAGGCCGTATTCGAAAGGTGGAAGACCATACTTGAAGCGATCAGCGTTTGAGAATGGTCTCTCGCAGTTCACTCTTGCGTAACATAGTACCCTACGGCATGTGGAATCGAATCTGGGTAGTGTAGCTCAGTAATCATTCATCCTCGATGATGGCATGCTCGCTGCTCATAGGCAGCTTAAAGATAACGTGCGAGAGGTAACAAAGACACATATGAATGGCAAAACACAGCACTTGAATCTTATACCTTCAAAGACTGGATCAGCATGGTGAATGGAAATACATGTCTCTCACTGTGTGGAAGTGCTCCCTCGAGGTGTCGAATTACGGACTGGTTAATAAACAAGGTGTCCATTTGCAGTGCAAGTATGAATGCTCAGAATTCACTCTTCTTCTCCCAGACTTCTTGGTCGTAACTCTGCACCCACTGACTGATCGCTCAAAACTGACCAATGACCTCCAATCTACCAGATATTTATTGTCATAGATTTTACTAAGCAATGCAGTCAGTCACATGTATCCTCTTCCTGGATTCACCTGTTTACATGTTTACGCCGTTGGTGACCAGGAAGAGTCTAGGTAATGTCTGACACCGCATTCCTTATTGACAAGTTCCTGTCTGGAAAATGATAGATACTGTCTGGGATTTGGAGGTTCTTTTATATTAATGTATTCCACTATTGTGGATTATTACGGTTGAAGCCTTGGACTGGAAGACCAAATCTTTCGAATTGCACTTCGACTGCAGCGCCAAATACGGTCAGTAGTGGGTCGTTCAATATATAAGTTTCCGTATGCTGTAAAAAAAAATAATAGAAATAAGATACATTAGAAAACTATACATACATGTGTAGGAGGATCCTTCCTCACTTCTCCACATAATCCCCATAGAGATTCAGGCATTTGTCCCACCGTTGCACCAATTTGTCCATACCCTTTGCAAGAAAATCAGGGCTCTGGCTATTGAACACTATTCTCACATTCCGCTTCACTTCTTCGTCTGTTTCGAAACGGTAACCCTGCAATTCAGACTTTAACACCGGAAAACGGTGGAAATCACTCGGCGCTAAATCGGGGCTGTATGGAGGGTGGGGCAGCCGTTCGCACCCCAATTCTTCAATTTTGTGTCGTGTTTGCACTGCTGAGTGGAGGCGAGCGTTATCGTCAAGAAGGATGACACCAGCGGACAGGAGACCTGGTCGCTTATGTCGAATTGCGTTTTTCAGTTTATCCAATGTTTGACAATAACGGTCAGCATTAATTGTTCTTCCTCGTTCCAAAAAGTCCATAAGCAGAACGCCCTTAGCATCCATGGTTCTGAACTCCTTCTGACGCGAGCCCGTGTTTTCCGAACAAGCATTTACTTTTCGCCCTTGAGCGCATGCGCCTTCACGTCTGATAACGAATCGATTGTTGTTCCTTGTAGACGAAGGATGGCGTTTGTCAACCATGTGTTTCTTTTTAATGGCATTGCTTTATACAATATTTTATAGCACAGGGAAACTTATATATTGAACGTTCCTAGTAGATAACACTAAGGACACATTGCTCTTCCCGTGTTTTCATCACTTTGTCTTTCAGCATAGAAATCACATAGCATTTTAAAAAGCTCTTACTGTATACTTACATTTCCACACATTACAACTACAACCAACATTTGGTTGACTTTCGACTTCCAAGTGAACGACAAGCGACCGAATGTGCACTGTCGTCACTGCATGCCGTGTCGTTTAATTGGCGCTTTCGAACTGCACTTCAGACAAAACCGTACTTCAAGCCTGCTTTCTGAACCTTTCGGACCGAGCCTTAGTTCTTCACTCTGAAACAGATAATGTGAACTTCAATGGACCATATTAGTGGTGACGTCATAACAGACGACAGAGCACGATTTGAGTCCAAACCCAAAACAAACTGGTCACGTGTTTCTCCCCTATTCAAAAGCAAAGAATTTTCTATCGGAAGGGGTAGCTTTAAGTATTGTGACAGCAGTTATGAAACAAAATTGTGGTGTGTATCGTACATCCATGTAGAGATGAGATTTCGGAGAATACGTCGATATATTTTACATACCTTACAGAGAATAAGGTTTTGCATAACTGGAGTAAGAAAATCATGTATTTTTAAAGAAAGTCTAGACCCTACTTCCGAGCACAGCCGAAGCCGGCCCGAAGCTCAGCCGATCTTAAGTGCAGTCACGTTGCCAGTGGATGATGGGAAACCAGTAGACTCACGTGACTGCAGCGGCGCCGCCCATTGGCTGCGATTCTAGATTAGACGCTGTTAGGAGAATTGGAATTTCTCGATTTTCCAACTCCATTTATTTTTGACATTGTCATCTCTAAGGTGTGTGTTACATGTAGACATATTCTCCGAAATATCATCTTTACATTGATGTACGATAAACATCATAAGTTGGTTTCATGACTGTTGTGACAGTTTGCAATGGAAAACCCAAGGCACATAAGGCAAAACCGCGTGAGATGATTGTTTGGACTCAACCTTGCAACGTGACGTCATAAATATGGTCCACTGTTCGAGAGAGACAGAGAAACGTTCCAGAATTAGTCTCGTTTCGACGTCACCATCACCTGCTGGTGAAAGAGGCCTTTCTTTCTGGTCTGCTAAGAAATGCAGCACAGGCGTTTGCAGTCGGGGGAGGATGGATGCTTTCCAGTATATCTTGTTGAGGCAGGTCGCGGTCGGAGCGATTGTTTCCGTCGTGCTCCGTTGGAGTTCCTTGGAGCGCTGGCATGCAGGAACGAGTTACTGAGGTGAGTCTTTTTCCACATGAGGTGAGCCGCTGAGTAAACGCGCGCTTCCTTTGTCTGGAGAGATCGGCTGTGGAATGTATCCACACTGTGTAGGCAGGGTGTAGAGATGAGGCGAGACCAGACTTGACAGTCTCTTGTGACGGTATTTTGTCGAGTCTCAATGCATGTAATATAAGCTAACGTAGTCGCCTTGTAATCAAGGGTTCCCGGGTTCGATTCCCGGTGGAGGACCATTGCACAGTGGTTCGGATCCTACATTAACCTGTCCCGATTAGCCTACATGTGTGTGCCGCCCTAGTCGAATCTGGTCATGCTTCCATCTGTAAGCATCAGCGCAATATTCGGTTTAGCTTGAGCTCTGGCCTTCAGCTGCGCAGATGCGAGAGTTCCACTGAGATCAGAGTTGCTAACCGCCTTAACAATTACCAATATCCATAATGTGACTTCAGGTGGTGTTCTGTACTTACTGGTGTCTGCAATAGTTTTTCGTTTATCTTTGTTTGTTTTTTTAAGCGATAGTTTGAGAAGGTGAAAGTTCAAGGAATAGAATGACAGAGGATTCTTTGTATCGGTGAAAGCCCCATTTATTAAGCCCCCTAGGCGAAAGAGGCATCCTCCCTCTCCTCCCTTTCCTCTCCAAGGGGGGGCGGGGTGGAGGGGGCAGATAGTGTTACCACGAGTAAGGTGATTGTTAGAGCCCGGAAGTTCAGGCATTTATTTTCGTTAAAATAGGCAGGCTAAAAGGCATTTATAATGTGGAAAATAGGCACTAAAAATGCAAAATAAACCGAAAAAAGGCACATTTGAAAGTCGCTTAATTTTATCTATAATTTCTGGCAAAATGTTAAAATCTACATTGGGAAGAGCATTTCAATTTTCTCCGTCTTGATTGCACATAACTACAAGGTGTTTTTTTTTAAGTTCTCAACATTCATTGATAGTCGTCTTGTCAGAGAGAATGTTTTTCATAATAGAAAATGATCTTTCTACTTCGACAGAAGTTATTGGAGCATACATAAAACAAGCTAATGTAGCTGAACTCATTTCGGTAACAGCATTTTCACCTTTAAGAATATCACAAATTGTTTTCAATTGTTTCAAGTCCTCATTTGCACTCACTACTCGTTTGCACTTTTCCGCAACAGCTGACCCCTTTTCTCCTGGCACTTCCATCATCTGCTGCATAGATTCCTCGTAGATTTTCATGGATGCTAGAATTGTAATTGTCTCTGGCAATGCACCATAATGTGCAAAAATAAACGTGAATAGCACAGGAGTTTTTTCACTTCACGAATTGAAGCCGCTTCATTTTCTGGAAGAGCATCGATCACCTCACTGATTTTTTGAAGGTTGTTAGCATAATATATAGCTGCTGATATCCAGGTTCCCTATCTCGTCAAGACTGGTTGCTGAGGTAAACTAAGCTCAATCGCAACTTCCTGAAATTTTCGGGTTCGAGAGGGAGATTTCAGAAATATTTTCTTTGTGTTCGAAATGAACCTGTCCACTGACCACTTCAGCAGTCAATCATGCACAAGAAAAACTAAATATGCTGACCAAGGCAGTAATTTATTTTATTAAAAACATAAACTAAACGTAACGTTTCAACCTTCTAGCAAGGTCTTCTTCAGACTCTGTATCAAGTACAAGAGTTGGTCAGCATATTTAGTTTTTCATAATCATGGAAACAAGGCTTAATGGTGTTATAAATGCACAAGAAATGTTAACCGAAAGGCAATATCCTAACTCAGCATGAAATACTTTTTTCTCACACTTTTCTCCTTCAGCAATGTTGAAACATGCGTGAGTTCAATATTACTTAAATAAGGCGAAAATTATTCACATAATAAACGGAAGAAAAATAAACGCCAACAACGTTTTTTGGGAGAAAAATAATTTATATACACAATTTTTTTTAAAAAAAAAGGTCAAATATCATTGAAAAAGGCAAAAAAAAAGGCATTATAATTAAAAATAGGCAGTGGGGTCCCAAATAGGCAAGATAGGCAAAAAGAAAAGGCTTCTAAAACATTCGAAACAACATAAAAAACGTATATCCGGAAAAATTTTATCAATATATGCAGTAGATAAAAAGAGGCATTTTGCCAAACTTCCGGGCTCTAGTGATTGTTGACCTGTGTTACTTAGGGTGTTAAGCGGAGGTGAAAACTGGAAAGAATATTGGAGAAACCAAAGTGATTCACGATCAGAGCAGTGTTGCCACATGAAGGGAAATTTCCCTTTTGCAGGGAAATTCGGACCGAAGTTTTAGCGAAAAGGGAAAAGGGAATTTCGATTAAAAATACCACAATTACAGGAAAATTTTAAGGTCATCTGACTACATTATTACAGTTTATGTTAATTTTGAATTTCATAACCACATTTTTATGTTATTTATTTATTTTGCTGTTCCTACTTGTTTCTGCTCCTTTAAGTTTATTATACGTTGCTTTTATGCATCTTTGGATAAATAGTAACCATGAGGATTAACCTGGGACATCTGGTCAGGAAGTGAGGAAACCGAAATGTGATTTTTTTAAAAATATATTTTTTATTCAAACGAATAACGAAATCAAAGGAATACTTAACTACGTACTACTGCTGCTTCCACCACCACCACCACTAATAATGCTACTACTACTAATTATTATTATTATTATATAATTGGCTTAGGTGAAGGGAAAACTTGGCCCAAAAAGGGAAATTTTGTCCCTTGGAAAGGGAAATTGTGCCCTCATATTGTGGCAACACTGGGTCAGAGTTTTCTAACGGTGGAAGCGGCCCCGGCGCCTACCCAGCGTCGAATAACATGGGTACCTGGGGGAAACCCTGGGGGGTAAAGGCGGTCAGGGGCGTGATGCTGATCACATCACCCCCACTCACGACCGGATCAAGAAAGTGTGGGGCGTTACCCCCACACCCCCTATACGCCTTCATGGCGTGGTGCTATGCACAGGGGAACACTTTACTTTTACCTTTACCTTTACCTGGGTCAGAGTAGAGAAATTATTTCAACGTGCATAAGTTTATGAAGAAAGAAGCTGACAGTGGTTTCGCGTTGAATGTTAAACAAGTGCAAAAGCGTGTTTTCGCGGCTCGCCAGTAAGTACTTTGAAACGCATCTGAAACAAAAATGATCGCAACAAAGTAACTGGGAAGTAATTAGTAACGCCTAACAAACCACGCAGAAGAAAGAAGGTGATGTGGACGAATTTGACAAGTGTGTTATTCGTAGAACAATTGACGATCATGAAGGACAGTGCCGTGCTTTAGATTCGTAAATATATTATTTTTAATGAGACAACAGCATAGCATACAGCCTTTACAGGAGCGTATATTTTAGGCTACCTATGCTATCTGCGAAGCCTGACGTCTAGAGAATAAAATTCAGGAGAAAAATCGATCAGAAATTGTAAATATTATTATTCATATCAGTGAGATTATTATGCCGATTCTGGAGTTGGCAACCTGATTTCTTATGAGTTGGCAACCTGATTTGTTATGAGTTGGCAACCTGATTTCTTATGAGTTGGCAACCTGATTTGTTATGAGTTGGCAACCTGATTTCTTATTAGTTGGCAACCTGATTTCTTAGGAGTTGGTAAATTTATTTGTATTCATAGCCTAGGACCACGTGACATAATGAGATAGCCCAGATCTTGGATTCAGTATACGCCACTGAGCCTTTACCAATTTCATGTCTAGTGGAATTGTAACTTGCGTGAATTGCAACACTGCTCCTATGAGTCACGTGACGTATTCTGCAGACGACAAACCTTCCCCGCTTTGCGAATGCCACAGTTCAGGCTAAACCGAATCCGCTGTACGTACATTATCTGTGCACGAAATTCGAACATTCTCCAGTTAATTTGCAATCTTTTTAGATATTAAAATTAATTATTTTGTGACCTTTCCCGGCTTTAGTAAAATATCTTAAGAAGGCATATAATTTACAACTTTAATAATTTCATGTAAATATTGTAAAAGCCTAAATTGCAATGGGCTTATGCTTGGGCCAGTTTCTCCTGCTTTCGATCCAGGTTCTTGCGATACTATCAAACCGTGATTCATCTTGGAAGGGTTTGCCGTTACAGATTTGTACGCAGATCTGCCAGTGGATAAGTGTTGATGGAATTGTGCATAAAGGACAATAAATAAGACATACAGGGTGTCCGAATTGAAACGCCCTAATTTCAAATACTTATATTAAACATAATATACAGGCAAGAATACTGTGGTAGGTGGTAGAGGTTAGCTGTGAAAATTTTAAATAGGTAATGAATAGTAAGGAATCCTTTATTTCGTATCGTTCCAGGTGGTGAAAAGTGAAAATGACAATCAATGCTGAAGAAGCGCAAACTGTGTGGTGGTACGCAGAATTGGGATCCATTATTGCTAGAAATCCGTTCGTACACAATATTTGGAAGAGCAATCTCACGTGACGCTGTACGAACGGATTTCTTGGGACTTCTTGCAAATGCATCTGCAATGCGCTGAACGTTTTCCTCTGATGTTCGTGATCGGCCACCACCATGCCTCTTAGCGACAGATCTCTTGGCATCGGCCCGCGGCGGAGTGGTTAGCACATCGTGCTCCGACGCTAGGTGTCCCGGGTGCGTATTTACAAACCCTCGAGTGCTGCAGAACCAGAGGTACATAACGCTGTCTTATTGGCTGTGTGCACCGGAAGAGTTTATGTTCCTTGTCCGTCGTTCCTTGTTTGTCTGTTCACAGGATAAGTATGGGAAGATCAGACTCGTGATTGTTTAGAAATAAAATTTGGAATCAAATTATCGAAATTATGTTAAGAAATATATATTTGTATGGAAAAAATGTTAAAATTGTTTTTGAATCGTTTTCAGGTGACTAAAATCAATATGAAGCCATCGTGAATATAATGTTGATATCTCTGAAAGCGTTTGTAGCTTATACGAAGTGGTTACTGCATTAAAGCAGAAATTTCATGTATGCAATCTTGAAATATTCAAAATGAATCCATTTCTGTATAATCAATCATGGACGTGATATAGAAAATATATGCATAAGTAATTACAATGTCTGCATTGATGTGACTTTAAACAAGAGAACCATTAACTTCTAGAAGAGTTCTAATTTTGTGTACCAAAACCTTAATTAAAAAAAAAAAATGTGCTTAAAATTAATTTCAGTTTGAAGGGCTTTCTTATCTTGTTGGGATGGATCTGTTAAATCAACATTGTCAATTTCAACCCTGCCATCTAGCGTTATCTTGAGGGAACACTGCATTAACTTCCGGAATGACAGCCAATCAGAAGCCACATATCGCTGGAGGTTCTGCAGCACTATAGGGTTTGTAAATACGCGTCCCGGGTTCTAATCCCGGCCTGGGCGTGGATGTTTGTGAGTGTCCATTCATCAATTTCAGCATGTCATCATCACTCATCTCCATCTTCGCAAATTAGCCAAAAGTGGCACAAAAAGCGAAGTAAAATAAAGCAAATCAAAATAAAGAGAATCATACTCTTGGCATCGGGAGGGTCTCTGTGGTACTCTGCACGAAACCGTCGTTGAACTGCAATGATGGATCCCAATTCTGCGTACCACCACATAGTTTGCGCTTTTTCAGCGTTGGTTGTCATTTTCACTTTCCACCCCCTGGAACGATACAAAATAAACGAATCCTTACTATCCATTACCTATTTAAAATTTACACAGTTAAGGTATCATATACCACCTACCACAGTGTTCTTGCCTGTATATTATGTTCAATATAAGTATTTGAAATTAGGGCGTTTCAATTCGGACGGTATATTGGAAAAAAGTTACATGAACCTTTCATTTCACAAAGGAAGGTATATATCCGACACCAGTGACCAGTCACGGCCTGGTCATCCCTGTTAGCCTGACTGAGAAGTCCGATTTGGGTAACCTAGCTGTGACCATTCTCAGGCCCTAGAGGACCAGTGTAGGTGCGTGTCATGTGCATAAAGTGGACTTAAACAACAATTCAAACAAACACACAATGTAATATAAGCATTGTTTGGAGTTTGAGTTTTTGTTTAAGTCCACTTTATGTACAGATAGGCTAATCGGGACTCAAACTAGAGTTTAAAGTGGGATCCGAACCACTATGTGCCTCCATCGGGTATCGAGCTCTGGACCTCTTGATTACAAGGCAATGACGTTACCACCACGCCTTCGGGTAGGCCCAAGCAGTGTTTGGAAATAAGTAACTAACTAATAACCAGAGCGGGTTTTTTGATTGGGTGAGGGTCGTCAACGTATAGAGTCCCATCGCCGCCGTTTTCTGGCTTTCGAGGCTGGAATATGCTATAATAAGTAGCTCCCCAATTGTCTTTGCGACGCTGGGTCAACGTTGAAATTTTGGGAGCTCCCACCGGGAATCGAACCCAAGACAGCTCGCAAAGGCGAAAGCGCTAACAATGTAGCTTCGCGGGAGCCCGTTTTGAAGTAACAAGTTACTTGAACGAATACTACCCGTTTCGCCTTATTGCGTTTTCACCTCCCCCAATACAATCTCGCGTGATTTATGTGACACTAAGTTTCTAAGGTGAAACAGGACATCCCATTTCGGCTTACACTCAAAAAAATTCCCGCCAGGGAATATTATCGACAAAAGGGTCATTATTATTAATGTATTATTAACCTAACCTAACCTAACCGACAGGACAATGGGAGCCAAGGTACGCAACATCACAAGCTCTGCGCTCCCGTTATGAATTACCCTTCGAGTCGATAATATTCACAGGTGGGAATTCTTTTGTGTGTAAGGCGATACAGGATAAGGCGAAATGGGATGTACCGTTTCGCCTTAGAAAGTCGTGCCACATAAATCATTTGAAATTATATTGGGAGAGGTGAAAACGCAATAAGGCGAAACGGGAGGACACGACTTGAACGCACGTGCAAGGAATAGTTACTTTTGGAAGACTTCTAACTTTAACTAGCTACTCAACGCAGTTACTTTATTGCAATAGAAGTTACCTTACCAATAGTTACATATACAGTAACTTTGGGGAAGAGCTAAAATTTCGCAACTCTTGTTCCAATTATGTGTCTTCTCTGGATGCTAAGGTTATAGAATTTTCGGAAAATCGCCTAAGGCAAGGAAGATAGGCTTACTTCCATGCTATATTTACAGAATCCACGGTCTGATTCCGCCGCTAGAAGCACTACTGCTACTGTGTACAGTGCTTGGCTTGATAGGATTGTTTCCTCTTTGGTGTTATACCAAACCAGCGCCGGATTTCGACACGTTGTAAGAATGCATCAGTCGTAAAGTTACAGGTGACACTACTCAAATGTTGCATTATATGCTCCGTGACATAGAGTGCTGTTCGTACAGTGTTGGTCACCAGAGATGCCCACGTGGAAGTCCTAAGCATATGCCCCAAAATTTCAGTTACATGATCTTAGGTGCACGTTCACTGAGAAAGTTGAAATCAGAGTCATTATTTTTGGACGCCCCGTATTGTTTTCTCGGAGATTCCTCCTTTGAAACCGGAACGGATTGGAGTTTATGTATCGAGACGAGACCGAGAACGAGACGAGAAGTGATCGAGTATTTTCCTTATCTCGGTAGCATCCTGAGATAAGTTACCTCGAAGAAAATCTAAATTCTTCCTTGACGTATACATGCTCTGCGAAGCAGAAAGGGGGTTGAGGAAGGGTGGGTGGTTTGTACTCTTCTTTTCTTTCCAGCACGAGAAAACTCGACGATACGATGCGAAAAAAAAAAGGCTGATTTAAATCCATTAAAAATCTTGCATCGAGGCATTTTAATGCGGAAACGATTTGCATCATTTATCAACTAGGAAAAGGAAAAAACTTGACTTCATTGCTGCGTCTCTGTTTCTTGGAGGTCTTTGCCAAAGCAAAGAAATTCGTCTTTTTCTTAAAAGGAACGCTTCTAAATACATGAGGATTGGATATAAATATTGAATGAAATAAGAAGCTCGCTTTTTTACTGCCTCCCCTCCCCCTACCTCTTGAGGAGAAAGAGTCTCTACAATTTCAGGACGTTTTTACGTGAATTTTTCATGTTCTGCTAGACGTTCTTCTAATTTGCGATGTACCGTTGTCATTTCTTAAAGCTGTTTGACAAAGTTATACGAAATTTTGAAATTCAGTTATGAATGTGGTTTAATTAAATTGCATAAGCAGGTTATTCATTTTTAGTGGAGGTATTTGGCCAGGTTTCAGTGACTGGAATTAAAATTATGAGTATGTCAACTCTTATGATCTGTCACGTACATTCACGGACACTTCTGAGTTGAAAAGTCAATGGGGTTGTTAGAACGCAGAAGTGTCTGTGACTGTACAGAGAAATAAACCTACATATCAACAACGACATAGCTACAGAATAAATCACATGAATTTAAAGGAAGTATATGGATTAAGGCTCGGCTGGATTTTTGGCATGCAAATGGGCGAAATGTTTCAAATTTTCCTCTCCATTCGAAAAATCTCTTGGATATTTCAAAAATATGAAAAATTACATCCGTTTAGAATTCCTTCTAGAGCATTGACGTGAATTTTCATGTAGTTTCTTTCACTGTTGTCTAGATATTATCAATAGTTTTGTGATTACATAAGTCTATCAAACTATTGATAATATCTAGACATCAATGAAAGAAAACTACATGAAAATTCACGTCAATGCTCTAGAAGAAATTCTAAGCGGATGTAATTTTTCATATTTTTGAAATATCCAAGAGGTTTTTCGAATGGAGAGGAAAATTTGAAAAAAATCGCCCATTTTCATGCCAAAGGTCCAGCCGAGCCTTAAAAACATCCGAATGGTTAGTGCTTTCCCCTTTGATGCGAGAGGTTCCGGTTTTGATCGCTCTAAACTTAAATGTTGATCCAACATAGTGTGGGTAAGGAACTACAAGAAAGGAATAGTAGCGAACTCTGGTGTTGAAAGCCAGAAGACAGTGATGGGCTGACCACACCTTACCCAAATCGTTCGCAAACAACTATCGCACGATGAGGTTTTGCTCTTAGTATGGATTGATATTGCTTTGTTGAAATGAATTTCTTTTCGACAACAAGGTAAAAAATATATAAATATTTGAGAAATAACATTCCTACATCTTTGATAAAGACTGAGGTTGCTGAAAGCCACGTAGCACACGGATAGAGAAATGACACAGGGCAACACACAAGAGATACATTGCGAATAGAGATCCAGGTGACAGAGCCTTGTTATCCGGTCATAATTCAGTATCCATGTTGCATTACGAAAGGATGTTGACATTTAAGTGTCTTCCGATAAGATCACCTAAAGTTTACATACGCCGAAATCAATTCCTCGCAATAGAAAAAGAGGAGAGAAATCGCACAAAATTCTGGTTACTGATAATTTGGAGGAAATAGTGATGTAGATTTTAGTCGTGTCTAGTAGTCAGTTTTTATCGGAGATAAAATTGACGTCAGCGTAAATTTTTTTCATTCCAAAAGGTGAACCGGAAAGCAAACACACTCTTGAATCAGGTTTACGGATTCTGAGTAAGTAGATATTTTTACCAGATAATCAATCGGTCACTTCCCCGAAACATTTCACTTTCGTTCAGACGTTGATAATATTGAACCGCAACTATTTATACAGAAGCTGTAAACATTGGTATCCTTATGTGGGAAGCGGAGAAATAGCAAGGGAAAACTACTTTTACCTTGAGTAATGTCCGTGGAATGACATTGGTCTCTTAAAACAAACGTTTGTAAGAGGCAGAAATAACTGAAAACTAGGTGTGACTGGATGCAACAAGGTCTCTCACATAAACGATTGGCGACCTAATACTTCAATACAGGAATTTCATCGCTATTGCCGAATAGTGCGGAAATTTACTGTTACAATGATGAAAATAATGAACAATCAGGAACACCTGGGAATTATTAAGGATTCGAACCCAGGAATCCTGCCTTTGCAGCTCGTTACACTCTCGTTACTTGTAGTACCACTTTTGATTTTGATTTTTCTCGGTTATTTGACTTGTACAAAATTTTTGATTTGGTGTACAAAATTGTACAAAAATAGTTTATTTCGGAATTCTCGAAAGTGGTACTACAGCATTTACTTGTAGTACCACTTTTGATTTTTCTCGGTTATTTGACTTGTACAAAAAAATTTATTTGTTGTACAAAATTCCTATAATGTTTTATTGTGATTTTATGAATGGTTTTATCTAAATTGAATTATCCTCAAGGACCGAAAAAGTATTGCAAATAACATCATAACATAACAACATTTCATAAAACTAACTGGGGTTTCTAAGAAACACACTCCTGTATTTCGACAAGTTCGTAGATACAGCAGAAGCCAATATGAGGTAACATATGGTAGAATAGAAGATAATTCAATAGCATATATTAATGTAATCGGCGTTTCAAATCACTGCTCACCTGTTCATTTCGGTCTCTTCCGCACGTGGCGCCATCTCTGTTTTACATTTTTCGCTTCCTCCAGCGACCATCATCAGAAGTAACGCCAAGCCTCTGGAAAACTTCCAGGTGTGTCAGAGACAAGAGCCTCGCGGTTCGTGGAGCGAGACGAATAGCGTGTCAGTGATCTTGTCCTCAACGAATTACCATATTCAAAACAGGCGCATTTGAATTTTGCGTGCATATATGTAGGAATTGACATAAACTGAAAGAAAAATTGAACTGATAGATATGTCCGGCTGAGGGAGGGATGTTGTGCCCTTATGTCTCCAGTTGTTACGCCTGCTTTTTGTCTTGCGGAAACAGGTGGTTCGGCCGGGTATGCTAATTCTTCAAAGGGGGTTGTTGCACCAATAATGCTCGTCTTCCTGCCTGCACGGTTTATATTTCGGAGTTGCATATGGATTCTTCTGACTGTGATTCAGAGCTTGAATATGTTACAGCCGAAATGCTGGGTTGATGACTGGCGTATCATGCTGTTTTGGAACACCTGTGCCGATAGACTGTAGCCTTTATCTTTGCAAGCATCTCTACCTTACTGCAACATATGTTCCGTTCAGTGGCGACTGTGGTTCGGCTTCATTTTGCTCCGATGCGAGCTAAAAACACAAGCGTTCCTGGAAGGGCGATAAATTGTGTTGCCAAAAAGTTTCAGTTTGGGTAGCCATAAGATTGGACAAAATATTTTCTGTCGAGATGTATTTCAGTATCATCTGCTAAGGTTAGCTTGTTCCTCTCTCTTTCCCTCTCCAACTCAGTGATTTTTCCACACATCCCCAACACTCCCTAATATCAGAAAGGCCCAAATTTCGGTGATTTTGGCTCACAATTTACCCTTTCACCCCTAAACACAAACTAAAAACCATCGGATGGAAGATTATGAATAAACACCTACTCCCATTCTCTTCCTCTTCGTATCATTCTCTATTTTATGTTTTTCTGTGTGTGTTATATTTTATGAATTGTTCTCTTGCTTAAAATCTGCAAGCTGTTATGTGTGTTGCCTAACTCCACGGCGATAAGTGGAGTTAGGTTATTTTCAATGGCAACTTCTACCAGCCCCGTAGAGCCTTTCAGGAAAGCGAGTATTACAGGATATATGCGTCCCACTTTCATTGCTGGTGACTGTACATATATGTAAAATGCAATAGAACGTGATACTTATATGTTTGTTATACATATGTTTACACATTTAGCACTAAATATAAATCCGTTCCCTGCTTAGGGCTATTCGGCAGCCGAATTCTCGTCTAGACATTGGTTCGGCCACCAAGAAAGTAGCCGAGCAAAAACAAACGTTCTGACATTACGTATACCTAGGGACGTGAAGTTTTTGTTCTAACGATAACACTGAAAACTTTAGGAAAGCAAAATAAAGTGTTCAAAATGTATTTGGGTAGGTAAAGGAAGCAAGTTTTCGGTGTTTCGGAAACGCGAAATAACACGACCTATGCCATTTTTCAGAATAATATCGAATTTTACCACTTTAACGCGAAAAACGTACCGAAATGAGAAATATTAACTGAGGATAACATTACTTCTGTTCAAAAAGAACTACGTGAAGCTTTATTCTGTCATTTGTAGTGTGGCTGGTAATAGTTCGATTCAAAAGAAATTGTCACGCTTCACTTATTGCAGTTTGGCGCAAACATGACTGACAGTGTGTAACCTCGTTCTGAAATAGAATTCGCTCGGAGTCTTCACAGTAGGGAAATTTCGTAAGTACGGGAAAATTTTCATGGAAAAGCACCTGTTGTGTTTTGGAAAGGGTGTGTACACAATATTGTATTTTGAGGTCACAGAGGGATTTTTTTTTGGCATCGAAATTCAGGGAAAATAAAACGAAAACTTCATGTCCCTACGTATATCAACCGTCCATATCTCCAAATGGAAAGGCTTAAGTCAACGTCCTTTAAAATGCCCGCTCATCCCATCAAAATATTTTGATGGCATGGTCTGCATGCACCCTGCGAGTACCCCAGGACCTGTATACACACAAAACTATCACATGTAACATTTCAAAACGAGCATAACCTTTAAACAGAGTAAGTTTGCATTACGTGTACATAGATGGCAGCAGCGTATCTATGTTTTGATATCTTATAAATCTCGTGAAACAACAAGGCTAATTGAACTCTATGTAGATTCAGTAAAGCGTAAGTTATACACTTAAAATAACAAGATATATTATCTTACACTAATAAGCTATTTTGTCCTTTCATGAGAACTAATTTCAATTTACATCAGGAATGAGCTTTCATTATTAGTAATAAAGGCTTGGAAGAATATGACAAATTGTGAATGTTTATAAACAAAATTTATATTTTTGGAGAAGGTAAGAATTACGCTATCTGCCTTCCTAATCCTCACCTAACGTGATGCCTGATGCATGGGCTCAGAGGCTTGCCCCATGGGGGATTATGGGGTCATTACCCCCCTTGACCCAGTATTCCTAAAAAAAAAATGTCAAAGGAAGGAAGATATACGAAAATGAGGACTGACTACCAAGAAAAAGTATACGTAACCCCCTCCTTTCTAAAATCCTAGGCTCGCCACTGCCTGAGCTTGACTAGTGTTGATGGCTTCCTGGAAAATGAGCCCAGATCAAAAGGACAGACTTGTTTTCCTATGAAATTACAAATTATTTAAAAAAATAATGATTAGTAATAGTGTTGGGATGAATTGTGGATACACGCAGCCAACGACGTCACAAATTATGCACTTTTTGTGTGTATACATGTTGAGTTCTGACTGCAGTGACAGCCCGCAGTTTCCACGGTTCAATAGACATCGCTGTATGCAGTGTTGCCACGTTTCACGTACGTCTTTACTCAGCTGAATAAAAATCTGTATAAAATCGGTTTCGCAAATGTGAGTTGACAATGATAATGGATCTTAGAAACGGATACAGAGAGCTTGAAAACAAGACAAAAATTGTATTTGTAAGACTACCCAATACTAAGAAAAAGTTGTTTTGCCAAATTAATAAGAACGGTTTTTTGACAAATTTTAAAAATCTGAAAATTACGAATTGTGTTTAGAACCTTTCTGTCTACACCATACTAAAATTTCATCACAATCGGACAACCCGTTGTTTATTTATATAATTTCAAAGAGAGAAATCGTTTGCAAAACTCGAGAAAAGAGGCACTTTTTTCCTTCTCGCGACTATAAAAAATATAAGGCATGCTCGAAAGAAAATTGGTTAGCATAGATTAACGCAGAATTGAATAAGCTAAATTTTGATGTAACTCGTTTTTTTTGTAGGTCTACTGGTTAATTTTTAATCTCAGTCTAAACACGAGTATCTATAACTTTTAATCCGATTGTAGTTTTTTTTATAGTACACGTTTTATGTGTATTTGAAGCTCGAAGTGATGAAAATCTTTGGACCTAAAAGGGATGAGGAGACAGGTGAGTGGAGAAGGTTACATAATTTAGAAGTACATCATTTGTATTCATGTCCAGATATTATTAGAATGATTAAATCAAGAAGACTTAGGTGGGCAGGCCATGTGGCACGAATGGGAGAGGAAAGAGGAGTTTACAGGATTCTTGTTGGGAAACCTGATGGTAAGAGACCTGTGGAAAGGCCAAGACGAAGATGGAGGGATAATGTTGAGATGGACCGTAAGGAAGTCGGTAGGGATGGAAAATAGTATATAGATTTTGCTCTGGATAGGGACAGATGGAAGGCCTGTGTTGCTGCAGCCATAAATCTTCGGGTTTAAGAAGGCTAGAGAGTTAGTTAGTTAGTGATGAAAAGTAGTTTCTGTAAAGAGTGCAAAAAGTGGACAAAATATTGAATTTGTGTACGTCAACAAGCCTCGCAATAAAAAAAAATCATATCTTAAAACAAGGAAGGAGTTAAAGTCACAGTGAACAGCAACTTAAAAAAAAGAAGAAAAAGAATATAATTTTGTTTATCTTCCAGTTGAGTGTCTATTTGTTCTTCCTAGTTCCATTTACCCGCTTGGTGTTTATTGGAGTGCCTCTGCCTTACAGTCTCGACACCAGATCCCTTTGCACTAGCTGTCACAGTGCACTTCCGGTAAACCCGACAGGCGTCACTCGCACTTCCGAAAATGGCGGACATTCCACGTCGGAAGCGAGGGGGCGGGGAGCTTCACAGCTCATAACCGGAAGTGCCTTTCGCGTCTTCTTCCGGCACCTATCTTCGTCCACGCTTTTCCCGCCTTTTCCCCTTGATCTTCCGTCTGTCTGCACCCATTCTCTTTTCCACTTAGCCTCCTTGTCTTGGATGCTTTTTTGCTTCTTTTTAGCTCTTCCCTGTTTATCCCCTTCCCCGAATTGTGGCCCTAAAAAGGGCTGCGGTTTTGCGCTGTTGCTTCTGGCTCTTCGGTGTGGTGCCTTCCTGTTGTTCACCCTCGGCATTGTCCCCCTCTCTTTTCTTAGTCATTTCTTTTCATTGTTGCGCTCTGGTTCAATCGATTTCTCCTTATGATAGGCTTCATGGGCCACACTATGGAAGTGTATCCATCCTTAGGTGTTTTATGCCAAATTTTTAAGGGGTGTGGAGAAAGCTAATCGACGATGATGATATTAATTTAGTATTATCTCTTGCCTGAATCAAATCACTACTGTAAGTGGAGTGAGGAAACAGTCCGACAGTCCAAGGTATAGACACCAATCATCGCGAGGTTGCTGGCCGAACAGGTCAGTGCCCCTTAAAATTGGTACAGTTTCAAATTAGAGAAAAAACTAAAAATTTATACTTTAATAGTCAAGAAACAGATAAATCCCAATTAATCAGTATTCTATCAAAATAATCAGAGGAAAAATGAATTAATTCGACGTAACTGAGCATAATATGCAGGAGGGGGGGGGGATTGACTGATCTGCTACTACGTTCAAGGAAAATCGCCAGAGTATCAAAATACATTGCAAATATATTTAATTGTTAAAAGCGACACTAGATGGCTGTAGTGCATAAGGTATTACAAATTGGTCTCCTGCAAGTCTATCCACAAGTAAGATAGGTCATTGCGCATGTAAAAAGAGGAGCATAGTTTGATTAGTAAAGATAGATAATAACTCTCTTTACAAAGGAATATGTGTGGTACATTAGAATCTGGAAATAAGTGCTATGTACCGGTATTTTCTCTATATTATAGTTTAAATATAATCTCAGACAGCAGAGAGAATGTGATCATAGAACGTTTTCGTGATGGAAAATATTATTACCACAGATACCTACATAGATTGTTTTTCATTTTGTTCAGTTTCTTCAAGCATGGAATTCAGATTGTTCGTGCTTCATTTCCTCACCGGCAGGATTTTTTCCTCGGGGGGGGGGGGGGAAGTAAGGTTTCACATCTGGTCTCTCAGTCGTAGAAAGTTATATTTATTATTAGTCATTATTTTACAAATCACAAAATTGAAATTGAATTGAAAAATACTTTGGCGTTGTTGACAAGTTCAGAGCTGAATCCACTATTTAACTGGAATCGCTTTTTAGCACATCGTGCTACGATGCCGAGGTTCCGAGTTCGAATCCTGGCCTGGGCATGGGCCTTCATCAATTTCATTACATCATCACTCATCGTCATTTTAGCGATTAGTTAAAAATGGCAGAAAAGCGAAGTTAAATAAACTAAACCAATCAATCAATCAACCAACCAACCAACCAATTAATCAATCAACCAATCAATCAACAAATTAATTAACAGATCAATCAACAAAAACCAATCAATCAACCAATCAATCAACCAACCAACCAGTCAACCAATCAATATTTCTTTCTTTCTATCATTTTGTTGAACAGTTCTTTGTTTGTATCTTTGCACGAAGCACAGATATTTTTATTTTATTTATTTGCCATCTACAGAGAAAGGATATCTCCAATTACATAGGCGTTAATAAAATTATAAATAAAGTAAATGTGAATATAAGTTAGATTAAATAGCATGCATACATATCACATAGATATAACTATAACATAAGTATTCTTACATAATGCAGAGTAATGATGCGCTCGCACAAATATACATATACAACCTCTGACAATAAAGTTCGGTGAATGATCCTGAATATCCAAAGTAGACGAATTCTTAATGAAACCTACCTTACTGTCCTTCGAAGTAGTCCCCTCCCATGGCTATGCACCGTTGAGAACGGCTGTACATGTCCTGGAAACTTTTATAAAAGTCTTATTTCGGGATGGTGTTAAAGACCCTCGTCACGTTCCGTTGGATGTCCGGAATATCCTCAAATCTCTGAACTTTCAAAGCGATTTTGTTGCGTGGGAAGAGAAAGAAATCTGGAGGATTCAGATCCAAATTTCTTGCAATGCATTGCTACAGAGGATGAGAGCTGGTGTGTGAGGTACGACCCTGAAACGAAACGCCAAAGCATGGAATGGCGTTCTCCTGCATCACCCCGTCGGAAGAAGGCCAAGGCGGAAAAATTGTTGTTCCCTCCGGCAGGAATTCCTTGTGGATCATGCCATCACTGTCAAAGTAAGTGATAAGCATCGTCTTGATGCGGGATTTTTACGCCTTGACCTTCTTCCGACGGGGTGATGCAGGAGAACGCCATTCCATGCTTTGGCGTTTCGTTTCAGGGTCGTACCTCACACACTAGCTCTCATCCTCTGTAGCAATGCATTGCAAGAAATTTGGATCTGAATCCTCCAGATTTCTTTCTCTTTCCACGCAACAAAATCGCTTTGAAAGTTCAGAGATTTGAGGATATTCCGGACATCCAACGGAACGTGACGAGGGTCTTTAACACCATCCCGAAATACGACTTTTATAAAAGTTTCCAGGACATGTACAGCCGTTCTCAACGGTGCATAGCCATGGGAGGACAGTAACGTAGGTTTCATTAAGAATTCGTCTACTTTGGATATTCAGGATCATTCACCGAACTTTATTGTCAGATGTTGTATATACACATACAACAATACATATACACACATACATATATAAACTATCCATAAATCCACAACCAATATTATCATTAGAGAATATAGTATAAAAGAAACAAATTTCTCATGATACATATGCAGATTAGATTTGTTCAGAATAAATATATCCATAATCGGATAGAAACAATAATGAAATAAATTCATACAAATGTTAATGGACACATATCCATATATCAGAGACCACTTCATCTACTCTCCTTCATGGTACCTCTGATCCGTGTTTTTACGCACTGAAGGATACTAGGGGGTGGGGGAGTGATTCAAAATGACGGTGCGTGAATTGTCAAGATCATATCTTGACTTTGGGAAATGATTTCTTGGCATTTCGGGATTCCGAACTGTCGAAAAATCCTAAAGGATTAGGCTAATTCTTGAAATTACAGTTTTTATTCTAGAAGTGGAAAAACAATCACTTGAGGGGAAATAGTGTGTAGAATTTGAGATTTCCCTGACCTGGTAGCGAAATTACAATCTTTTTCAGTCTCCAACGTGGGGATTATGACATTTTTCTTTTCCAATCCCGTCTCGCACACTCCTAGTTACGGCTGCCAACATGATTCTAATAATGTCTCCGATGATTTGATTGATTGATTGATTGATTTGGTGTTTTAAGTCCATTTTATGCAGAGTAAGGCTAATCGGGACTGGACCTATAGTTTAAAGTGGGATCTGAACCACTATGTGCCTCCACCGGGTATCGAACGTGGGACCACTTGATTACAAGGCGACGACGCTACCACTGCGCCATCGGGGAGGCTAATGTCTCCGAAGAAAACGTTCTCTCGTTTCCTAACTTACAGATTATACGTAAATACAGGGAACAATATTATTTGTCATGGACATAACTTAGGGGGTCTATTTTTTATGGGGGGGTACAGAATCGACTTGTGCTTACTTTTGGTGGACAATCTAAAAGTTTTTAATCTAATAAAAAAATACCGTGCAGGATTTTTTGCTAAATAACTTACATTCGTGAAATCACAAATTTTATTATTTCGCTCCTCAGGTTCCAGGAAATTAACAGAGTAAATTAGTAATTATAGTTATTGTCAATTTTAATAAATCTAAAAATTTGTGGGGTCAAGTGCGCCTTTTCCCTTACGGTTTTATTGGTAACAAAATATCGCTAAAATTTCACCATTTCAGTGAACTTTTTGAGATACCTCAGCGGGGGAAAGGAGGAGGACAATGACCCCTCTACCCCCTTGATCTTGTGCTTCAAACAGGTATCTATCATCCGCAATGGTTGGCATCACTGCACCCATTGCATAATAGCTCACACTTCAAGTATCAGAACAGACGCTATGGAAGTCTTTTGGCGAACCTACTTTGATTAAGATTTTGCCACGCTAATCAAGAAAGGGGGAGGGGGGTATTCTGTGTTTGCATAAAGGCCACAACCTCGGGGGAACAAGGGGCGGTATATTTTAATTATGCCGACTCATTAACAGTGGATATGCTGAAAGGACCAGAAAAGATCTAAGGAGAATTATTTGTTCCAATGGCTTTGCGGAGGCCTTTGATGTTGTGAAGTTCTGAAAGAATGGAAAGTTGAAACATCGATTGGTTGAGGTTCCGTACCGAAGTGTCTATTGTTGGAGAGATGCTCATTGTTGCAGGTCTTTTGTCTTTGTTGCTGATCCTTGCATTTTGCAACCACCAGTGAAGAAGACCGCCGCTCACGGAATAAATATAAGGACTTCCCTTTATATTTTCATCTTTTGAACGCCCAAAGGCGTCGTCAAGGGGGGAGGTGAAGGTGACTGAAGCCCCTCCTGCTCATCTACATGTCACATACATGAGAAATTTTCAGGAAAAAATTTACAGCAGAGCAAAAATCATAAGTAAAGAGATGGAGAGAGAAGAAATGAGTCCAAAATAAAAAAAAAAGGATCATGAAAGAAGTAGGGAAACTGGAAAAATTAAAGACAGAGAAACAAAAATACGCGAAAAGGGGAGATGAAGGAAAGAAAGGGAAAGCAAACAAAAACAAAAAAAAGTGTTTGAGAAGCATGAAGGGGGAAAAGTACAGGAAGAGAGATATAACAAATAGAGAGGAAGAAGGAGATTGGGAGAAAACAGAAAAAGAAGAGGCGAAGAAAGAAAGACGTAGGTGAAAGCAGAAAGAAGGAGATAGAGAAACATTGGAAAAGGGAAGTAAAGAAAGATAAAGCAAAATAGAAGATGCAAGAAAGAATGTGAGAGATGAACAGAAAGAGAAAGATTAATTGATGTAACCTGACAAGTTAAGTCCCGATATGCGCAGATTAGGGATGGCCAGATCCGGATCCTGGCGGATCCGAAATCCGGATCCGGTTGGTACCGGATCCTAAAGATCCGGATCCTAAAATTTATCGGATCCGGATCCGCGGATCCAGAATTTTCGGATCCGAATCCGATACTTTCGGATCCGGATCCGGATCCGTTTGCCATCCCACATGCGCTTCTTTGGAAAGTAAGAATGTGCTTATAACATATTGTTACCTGCTAATATACATACATACATACATACATACATATATATATATAATGTTCGATACCCGGTGGAGGCACATAGTGGTTCGGATCCCACTTTAAACTGTAGGTCCAGTCCCAATTAGCCTTACTGTGCTTAAAGTGGACTTAAAACACCAACTCAATATATATATATATATATATATATATATATATATATATATAATATTGTAGTGTGACGTCGGGTAAGGTATTGGATCGAGTCACGCCGGGATGTAGCTTAGATAAATACGATATGATTTAAGTTTGAGTTTGTGTAGCAAATTATGTCATCCGTATATGCAGATATCTCGAAACTATCTATACCAAATAAAAGTATAGATATTATATTGTTTATGATTTGACTATTTGTTTTCAATATATATAGTGTGTGTGTGCGCGTGCGCGATTTGTAATTAATTAATACACTTACAAGGGAGGTCTAAGTCTCCCCCTCCGATTTCCATGAAACTTGGCAGGTGTATAGAGGCCCCCCTCAAATGTCAAGATGAGGAGAAACTAAAGTGGGGATCTGACCCCGAAACCACGTAAATATGGCATAGGGCCTCTCTATACACCTGTCAAATTTCATGAGAATCGGAGGGGGACACAGGGGTCAGATCCCCACTTCAATTTGTCCTAATCTTGACATTTGAGATGAGGTTGCCCCCTAGAACAATTTTTTTGCCGAAACAAAAAAACACGTATTTCTTCATTTGGGCCCGTTTATACACACACCTGGCAAGTTTCATGGAAATCGGAGGGGGACACAGGGGTCAAATCCCCACTTCAATATGTCCTCATCTTGACAATTGAGTGGGTTTCGCCCTGTAAAACCGTTTTTTAGCTGAAACAAAAATTTCTTCCTTTTGGCCCGTTTATACACACACCTGCCAAGTTTCATGGAAATCGGAAGGGGACACAGGGGTCCGATCCTCACTTCAATTTGTCCTCATCTTGAAATGTGAGGGGGTTTTGTCCCCGCTAAAATAGTGTTTTAGCTGAAACAAAAAAAACACGTATTTCTTCCATTGGGCCCCACTATACACCTGCCAAGTTTTATGGAAATCGGAGGGACACAGGGGTCAGATCCTCACTTCAATTTGTCCTCATCTTGACATTTGAGGGGGTTTTGCCCCCTAAAACCGTTTTTTAGCTGAAACAAAAAAAACACGTATTTCTTCATTTGGGCCCGTTTATACACACACCTGCCAAGTATCATGGAAATCGGAGGGGGACACAGGGGTCCGATCCTCACTTCAATTTGTCCTCATCTTGAAATGTGAGGGGGTTTTGTCCCCGCTAAAATCGTGTTTTAGCTGAAACAAAAAAAACACGTATTTCTTCCATTGGGCCCCACTATACACCTGCCAAGTTTTATGGAAATCGGAGGGACACAGGGGTCAGATCCTCACTTCAATTTGTCCTCATCTTGACATTTGAGGGGGTTTTGCCCCCTAAAACCGTTTTTTAGCCGAAACAAAAAAACGCGCATTTCTTCCATTGGGCCTCACTATACACCTGCCAAGTTTCATGAAAATCGGAGGGACACAGGGGTCAGATCCTCACTTCAATTTGTCCTCATCTTGACATTTGAGGGGGTTTTGCCCCCTAAAACAGTTTTTTTAGCTGAAACAAAAAAAAATCACGTATTTCTTCATTTGGGCCCGTTTATACACACACCTGCCAAGTATCATGGAAATCGGAGGGGGACACAGGGGTCAGATCCTCACTTCAATTTGTCCTCATCTTGACATTTGAGTTTTTTTTCCTAAAACCGTTTTTTAGCTGAAAAAAAAAACACGTAATTCTTCCTTTGGGCCCCACTATACTGCCAAGTTTCATGGAAATGGGAGGGGGACACTTAGATAACCTCCCTTGTTAGTCTTACACTTTGTAATTATTTAACACTGCATATATTATAATGTTTTATTTTAATTTGTAAAACTGTAACTGTAGAACAATTGTATAATATTTGTATAACATTTCTATCTTGTTATATGTGTTAAAGGTTTCATCCTTGAATGGAATGTCTCACATTTATGTGTGTTTTCATTTCCAATACATTCGAATGAATACATATTCGTTTCAATGGCAATTACAAAATCACCTCTGACATGTGTGCACGAGTGTGTTAGACGATGCTTAGCAAAGTATTTTTGGAACAACACTTGAAAAAAATTCTTGTAGGACTAACGAAAAATTTCTTTGTAATCGAAGATCATAACACCTTTTAAGGTGTGGTAATATTATAATGGGATTGAGATACGAAACTCTCGGATCCGGATCTAGATCCGGAACTTTCGGATCCGGATCCAGATCCGAAACTTTCAGACCCGGATCCGGATCCAGATCCGTAACTTTTGGATCCGTTTGGCCATCCCTAGCGCAGATCGCTGCGGAGCACTTCCTATTACGTCATCCTCCCCACCACTCTTCTACCTCTTAGTCTGGCCTTGAGAGTACGAGTGGTGCCAACTCAGCAAAATTAAGCTAAAACAAATATGACAAACGATTTTTACTGTGTAGATTGACGATGCCGGCTTATATCAGTTTATCAGTGGTTCATTTGATTTTAATCCGGTCTTTGAAAATGCGTGCGGTGCGCGGATCATAAACTGTAGTATTACGCACGCGCGTTAAGGTGTATAACGAAGAGAAACTACTGGGCGAATGACTTCATTTTCTGAATGCGACATCGAGCAGTGGGGTGGGGGTTCTTTTGTTTATCTTACAACAATCGCTACAAGAAGGCAATCTGATAACGTGCTTGCCTGTGTTCTTTTTTAAAGCATTGAAATGTTCTTGCTCTTTACTCTTGGCTGCATATTTATGAAATGCAAAAATCAAATCATGCCGGGTCCAACGAAATCCACAATCTGCTCTGGAAAGACCCTTAGAGGACAGGCCAGAGAAATTGTTTACAATGTTGCAACATATTTGCGAAATCAGAAGGATTTACATAAACTTCAGTATAATGTTGTCGAGTCCACAAGCGCCGCCGGCAGTATCTAAATGGATGGTTTCTCAAGTTTTAAAATAATTGGATTGGATTGATTTGTTGTTTTAAAAGTCCACTTTATGCACAGTAAGGCTAATCGGGACTGGACCTACAGTTTAAAGTGGGATCCGACCCACTATGTGCCTCCAACGGGAATCGAACCCGGGACCCCTTGATTACAAGGCGACGACGCTACCACTGCGGCATCGGGGAGGCCAAGTTTTAAAAGAAGGAAGAGAGTCGTTGGCGAAAGGTGAGTTGAATTTCTGTACTTCGACATGTAGAAAACAGCCCAGGAAAAAGCGAATACAAATTTCGTTGAAAATCCTCAGACCATTCTGCTCCCTCCAGGTTGCAACACTGCGAACCAACGTCGCTGCGAACAATGGAGTGGGGAAATGTCGTGTGAGATGAGCAACAGCTATTTGCAGCGTCTTGTTTTTAAACTTGTCAAGTTATAGATTGCTTTTCTGCCACTTTCGGATAATCGCGAAGTTCAATGAATAAAGCGCCAATGACCTGTCCGGGAAGGATGCTTGATGACAAGATGAAACTGATGAAAGAACAGTCACAAGAGATTCTATCCGGGATCCACTGGCGTCGTAGCGAGCTGTAATAACCATTCCGCCACGAAGCAGAACAATAGGAAGAAACGGGTAAAAGAGAGAAGGGAAAAAGAAAAGATAAACAGAAAGAACGGGAGTGGAAAAAGAGATAGAGATAGAAAGCAAGGAAGCAGTGAAAGAAAGATTGTGGAAAAGAGAAAACCGAGAGATAAGTAAAGAAAGATAGGGAAAGGAAACGATAGAGAAACACAAAAATGGGAAAATAAAGAAAAACAGAAAAAAGAGCATGTAAGATACAAATAGAATGTGCTAATGAACATAGAAAGATAGAATGTGATAGGGGGAGTGAGAGAAAGAAACAAATAGAGAGGGGAAAAGAGAGAGAGAGAGAAAGAAATAGAGGGAGAGAGAAACAGCGTAAAAATGAGGAAGCAAGATAGAGAATAGATGATAAACAGATGTGTATGTGTGTGTGTGTGTGTGTGTGTGTGTGTGTGTGTGTGTGTGTGTGTGAGAGAGAGAGAGAGAGAGAGACAGGCCATCTGCCCAAGAAACAGCCCAAACAAAACCCAGGTGACACCATTCCGAGAATTGGCTAATCACGAAGATGAGCATGAGTGATGATATGATGAAATTGATGAAGGGACAGTCACAAATAAGACCCATGCCTAGATCGAGGTTCGAACCTTGCACTCTTGGTCGACATAACCAACTTGTAGCACATATGCTGATGACACAAGCTCTCCGCCAGACCGTTCCAGCGAGTCCCGGGCTGAAACACGAGCAATAACATTACCAAACGACTTTGATCAATAATTTGTTACGTTAAGCACACAGCCGTAATGGGTAATCGAGACAATCACAGCAATTATGACAAGTGACTGTGTGCACAATGAGAGCGCAAACAATGCAGGGAGCAACAATTCAAGCAGGGGGATTGTTGCCGAAGCAAACTGTTGCACCGCAAAATGCAATGCATTTCCATAATTCATGAAGACTTAATATAATATACTGATAACCCAGCAGTTGTGTCAAAAAAATAATTCTGCCTAGGATTGCACGTTGTTTTGTTTGAGAATGGATGTTTGTACTATATGACTGCTATGAATATGCATAGTATACGGATATAACAGTGTCGTAAGCGTTTGTGTGTCTATATAACTGGATTATAGCCTGGTTCAAAGTGGGGATTAGGGTAGCATATGAAATAAATGAAGGGATAAGTGATCTGAAGCGTGTAGATCATTGGTGCGCCGTCAATATGGTTCAAGAACGAGTATACTGATACGAGATGAAAACGGGACGACATGCCTATATTGAAAATCGTGTGAGATCATATTTAAGGATCATCTTGAAATAGAAATGCTTTAACAGAAGCAGAGACCAAAGAAAAGGAACATGTAAGTTATTAAAACTAGTGCGTGAGGGAGAAAAGTAGAGGCAAAGAAAGAAAGAACGATGAAATATACATACATCAGTGGCGTAGCATGGACATTTCGGGTGGGAACGCCAAGTCCGAAGGAAGGGTCGGCCCTTTCTTGCTTAATCACTTACTTATGGTATTAGTCGCCACAGGTATTGTTTATTTGCCTGAAGTAAGCTGGGTTTTCAATAAAACATCATCCATGCATGTTTTAGCTAGACAATTAGATGCCTCACTATGCCACAAAGGTTTTGAACTCTGGTGTTTTATACCTTTCTGCATGACGCAAGTCATTAGAAAACCTACCTGAATCACAAGCGCCTTTGAACAACAGCAGACGTCATTGTTGTGGTTGATCCAACTACTGATTGATTTGGTTTATTTTACTTTGCTTTTCTACCACTTTCGGTTAATCGCGAATATGAATATGAGTGATGATATTGATGAAGGGACACTGACAAAGAACACCCGTGCTCACGCTGGGATTTGAACCAGCGACCTCTGTCGTCTTCTTGGCGCACTATGCAAAACAGAGTGGATGATCCAAATATCGTACACTTTACTGACGTAACAGTGCCGATTAGTAATTCAGACCACTCTTTATTACATCTTGAGAATGCTGATAAACATTTTAAAATAATTTTCTCCAGAGACCATTCGATGTTAAGAGTTTTCAAATGAATGCTAAACATTTCAATTGACACAATATTAAGCAGTTAGATAATAACGAAAAAATACAATTAAAAAATTAATAGTTTTGCGGGTTAAGTGGTAGAGCAGCAACACGCTGAATTTCTACCACGAGGACTTCACCAACTTACTTCACAAAAACTGTGTTGATCTTTTAGTTTCTAATGCACATCGCTGTTCGTGCGATAAATCATACAATGCAGTGACCATTAAGAAGCAGTATATTTGAGATTGGTAAAGTTACGTCAGTCAATATTGCGTATTGTAGCATCACATAGCACGAGTTGCATGAGAGCGAAGAACCGGGTAGGAATGCTACCGCTGTCTTCTGCTTCAGAAGGCAGGAAGGGTCACATGAACCAATCACGGTAGACCTCTCGTACGCCAGCGTAAGAGAGCCCATTTACGCGCGTGCTGTAGAAATGGAAGCTTTCCCTCCATAAAGGCAGCAAGGAATATAGGAGTCCTGTACGCCGAACCTGCTCGGCGTCCAGCCAGGAAAGGCATTGAAAAGAGAT
>NC_139235.1:6777962-6817218 GCF_977018435.1 Lepisma saccharinum
TACTACCAGTAGTAGTAGCATCAAAGACGTTATTTTCCTCATAAATTACGCAAAAAGGGGGTAGAAGTCTGTGCTAAAGCATTTGTTTGGAACAAACGATTTGATTTTTTTTTCAACACCGTCAATTCTACATTAGCTAATAATGGAAATCAAGCCCACAAACGGTATTTTTGAATGGCAGAAAATGAATGATAAATGCATTCCGAAGATACACGTGTAACTTTCATGTACAACATATGTTTTACACATATGCAACGTGGAGCGACATAAAAGAGAAAATACATATGCAACAAGCTAACACTAAATTGTGTACGTATTCAAAGCTTATTCAATACAAATATACAACATATATTATTTAAATATATTACATTACAGAAAAGACGTAGAATGCGAGCGAAGCGAGGAAGAAAATTTTAGATCCAATTTTTGCAATTTGAAACAATATTGATTTAATAGGGCGCAAATAATTTCACTGGACGCAATGGCATTATCTTTTTTACAACTTTTTTTTAGATCATTCGGCGCCCATGGCCGACTCCCGCCCCCCCCCCCCCAGCTACAGCTCTGAACTTGACGAAAACGAGAAAAGCGGTTAATGCGAGCGAAGCAAGCAAGAAAATTTTACAAAATGTATTTATATTCGAATAGAATTTGAAATCGAAAGGGGTAATTGCTCCTCTGTGCCCCCTGCAGGCCCTAGGCCGTCAATGTTTGCCCCCCTATTTGCACCTGCGCAAATAATATCACTGGGCGCCAAGGCATTCTCTCTTTCACCACTTTGGTACTTGTCCGATAAGGCCCGAACACCTCTCACTCGTTTATTTCCTTAATTTTAGCATTGATACTTACATATTCTGCATTGCGGAAGATTCTTTAAGGTGAAGTTATGCCTTTTTCCATAAAATAGTGTCAACTTTTCATATTACAAGTCATTATTTGTCTTCCTTGTTATGCTTGGGTAACAGACAATATGGAGTGCACTCGTCATGGATCATCGCGCGTTGTGCTTGTGTTTTGTCGATTTGGAGTGGGTATGCAGTGTTTCAACCTTCTTAACCGAAAAATACCTACTTTCGCGTTTATTATGTCATCATAAACCATTGACGGACAGCCCCAAAAACCATTTACGATAGCCCCAAAAACCATCCACGATAACCCCAAAAAACATCCACGATAGCCCCACGAACCATTGACGGATAGCCCCAAAAACCATTCACGATAGCCCCACGGACCATTTCCGGCAAGGTTAGGTTAGGTTTGGTTAGGTTAGTTAAGCATAGTTAAAAAAAAATTCTCTTAAAAAAAAGGCACGTTTGGAAACACTGCCGAGACCGCGTGACTTTCGACGCTCGCGCCATCTGCACGTACATAATGGAAACAACGGCCTAATGTTACAGAAGATGCAAGTTCCTTACGTAACAACTGATTATTTATTGTTCTGCAGCATTCTATGGTGAAGTTTTTAGTTTCCGCGAAAGAAAATACCTCGAAGAACCTCGACAACGATACAGAAAGTGATTTCAGTGAGTAGTTTCTCCTGTAAATTTGAAGAAATCCGTTCGGGCGATATCAGACAGTTACCACAACTTTTTTTCATTTAGATCATTCGGCGCCCATGGCCGACTCCCGCCGCCCCTAGCTACAGCTCTGAACTTGACGAAAACGAGAAAAGCGGATAATGCGAGCGAAGCAAGCAAGAAAATTTTACAAAAATACAAAATGAATTTATACTTGCATAAAATTTTAAATCGAAGGGGTAATTGCTCCTCTGTGTTCCCGCTGCAGGTGCGCTTGGCCGTCAATGTTAGTCCCCCCTTGCTACCCTAGAATTGACTTCCGCCGAAGGTTTGGGGGGGGACAAGGACGACCTGCCCCCCTGTGGTTGCGTCAGTGTATAAGGGACGCAATATATGTTTACTTTAGATACTTTAGGCTCACTGCCATTGTTAGTCAACCTTATTCTGCACAGTTGCTCGACTAACCTTGTATTAATGCGAATACCACCCCCCTCCATCCAAACCGATTCTAAAGGCATAAGAGGTGGTGTTTCATTTCAACCCTATCGCCGCGATCACCCACGGGTAGGTAGAAAAACTGTACATAATAATCAAAACTAAAAATCAATAACAAGTCAATCGAACGATACGATCCCCCCATTTTAGTGTGAATGTATAATAGAATTGGTATAAAATTCTCCCCCCCTCCCAAATTCCCATGACGCAAGCGCGTCATGAACTCTCCCCCCGTGGGCACCCCTGATTATAGGGACACCAGTAATTCACGTGAAATGTTACACCTGATCCACACTGGCGGAAATAATGCTTAAAAAGTGCTTAACGTCTAAGCATTCTTTCCGCATTGTGTCCGTAAGGTAATGCAGAGAAAATGCTGACACTCAGCGGAAACTGAAAATACGTAACTTTTATTCAAGTGACAGCCAATTATATTTTGGTGAGGAATGTAAACATTTAAAAAATGATATTTTCACCAAAATAAAAAAGTTGAGCCCCTTTCCTTTTTGGGAGATGGGTATGCCTTTTATGTCGGTGTATTTTGAGATATTTATTAGCAACCTTTTTTTTTCAATTACTCATCCGGATTAATGTCTTTGCATGCCATGTGTTACGAATAAGCTCTCGTACATGAGTCATGGCTTACCAACAGATTTCCTCTCTTCATCTGAAAGCTGAAAAAAGTTCCTGGACCGTATTAAAATTGATGCGGGGAAAAAAGGTTCCTGGACCGAAACTGCTTGCTACCTTATTGAGCTGCATTATACGTATAGAATTGGCAAATCTACGGCCAGTGAGGCTGTCAGAGCAGTTTGTCGTGCAATATGGGACACTCTACAGAGCCAGTGCTTTCCTCACCTCAACCAACGGAAGAGAGGTGGAATAATATTCCAAATGGCTTCGAAAATCATACTAATTTTCCACACTGCATAGGAGCAATAGACGGGAAACATGTACGTGTGAATAAACCAAAGATGAGTGGTTCGTTGTACTGAAAGCTCTGCGAAGTTTGGTAAGAAAGTACAGCAAATGACATTCCACGTCGAATCTTTTCTAATTTCTGTCTTTATATTCCTCACACCGAATATCCAAAATACATGGCCTCTTTTCCACTTCCATAATAAATACTCCTGTGTCTAATTTATCTATATCTAGATCACCCATCTTCACTTGCAAAAACAATGTTTATCAGAAACACAACGCTAGAACTCAGCACCACGTGGTGTGAAACAATGCACAAAGCGCGTGACGTGATCATTCAGCCCAACAGACTTCCTTCAGCCATAACAACCAATGCTTAAAGAGTGCTTAGCCTGGACACTCGGTAGAACGTACAGATGATGTGATCGTGTTACAAGCAGAAGAACAATGTGCAATTGTCACAGATACCTTTGTTTATTCGAACAAGATATCAAAATCTTCTGTCCTTCAAACTGAAAGCGAACTTTCGTATTTATTGCGCTGAAGTTGGCGACCACTTTTACATAACCACTGCAAAAGAAAATGTAATTATCTATTACATTTTTTTTTTACTTTTGAAAACTTACCTTTCTAGTTTTGTACACATCAAACACAGCGTATGCCAATAAGATTTTATAATATTAATTATAGTAATAAATAATAACCAGTGACGCAACAGCTCATCGAGGATCTTGGCCTACCTACCTGAGTCTCCCCGATGGCGCAGTGGTAGCATCGTTGCCTTCTAATCAAGGGGTCCCGGGTTCGATACCCGGAGGAGGCGCACAGTGGTTCGGATCCCACTTTAAACTGTGGGTCCAGTCTCAATTATCCTTAATGTGCATAAAGTGGACTTAAAATACCAAATCAACCAACCAACCAATCACTCACTCACCTGAGGTGAGAGACCATCCAACCAGTTACGGGGTGACGTGTGGTCAGCCCGACGAACCCCCAGTCGTTTTCATGACCGGGGCCAATAAGATTTTGATACAGCGCGTGAACGAATAATATATTATTTTCATAAGTTGTAGTTTTGGTATTACTTTATCCTTGCTGCTTACGTTCATCCTTCTTCTAAATATAGATATACATAAAAAAAGGTAAAATTCTCCCCTGTGCTTAGCACCACGCCATGAAGGCGTATAGGGGGTTTGGGGGAATATGGAAATAAACTGTAATGAAAATCTATTTAGTAGAATTAGAGTAAAGGACAATGAAATCTACGGCCATATCAAAGCTAAGACGAAACTAGCAAGTTCTAGGTTAATGGCAAGCTAAGATCAGGAAAACATCTTTCGAAAACTAAGATGACTTTCATCTTTAGGAATTAAGGTTGGTGTCTGAAGATGAGGTTAACTTACTGAAGCTCCAGTCATTGAAGATAAGATTGATGTTAGGTCTCGAAAGCTTCGCGTCCTGAAGAGCAGAGTAACATTAGCTCTCGAAGGCTTCAGTCCCTGAATATGGTATAAACGTTACCTCTCTATTCCCTCAATATGAAAGTCCCATTTGTTATATGAATACCCTCTAGTATTCTGATACTGAAATATTCATCGCTGAAGAAATACACGCTTCCCTGTCTTCTTGATGCTATTTTCTTAAAAGTTGATACTAATTTTCCATCGACGATTGGTTAGCTCAATGTTAAATATTGGCCTATTTGCTCTGAAACGTTATATAATATTTGTACCAGTTTTCTTTTTCCCATTTCTGCAATTGTGTTTGTATCCTTCCATAAATAAAATTTATCTTTCAATATCTTGATCTTACAGATAAAGAAAGAACTGGTATCATAAATGCGTCTTACAGATTGTATCTTCTGACGACTGGCATGTGAATGGATCACTGATGAAGGAGGGAGGGGTGTAAGAACAATCACATTTTGGGTACACAGTTTTCATGCATGGTAATTTAGGCTATTATTTAGTAGTACACGTGAACGTGTAGGTAAGGTATCTCAAGATCTGACTGGTCAAAAATCGAGAAGTAACTCTGTTCCCTCATCTACGATTTTCAGGCTTAGAGCAAAATAATAATAATAATAATAGAGGTGCTTTATTCGCAGGGCGATGGGGCGAAGCTGCCGTGTGAGTTGAAACTTTATATGTTTCTAATTTAGGTGTAGCCAACGTAAAGAGATAGCCTATGAAGTATTAAGAAATTGAGAAGAAAAGAAAAAAAAATCAAGGCTGCTCATTTTTTAGCAAAATGCAGAGTTTCATTTAGATGACAGTCGATCGGAGGCTAATTGCCCTAGACAGACGAATGATACATCGTTATACGCGGAATGAACCATAGATTCGAACTACATACAATATGCACATTAAGTGTATATATGGATGCGGTGGGAGGGGAGGAACCGGAAAATTCCAAAATTGCTAGAAAAACTCCCCTTCCCACCCTCCGCCCCTGGACAAAAAAGTACAGGACATTGTCAAAATACACATGGAAATGATTGCAGGCATGTTTGGAACAAGAAACAAACTGCACTATCATATGAGCAATGGAACACGACATGTCTATGCGCCACTGACTCAGTTTCAAAGGAAGCCGCCATTTTTCCCGCCTTTTTATGGAAGAACAAGACGTGCAAGGGTCTTTACGGTGCAGTGTTAACAATAACATAAAACAAGAAAATCGCAATTCCAGCGAAAAATAGCGACATTATGACGTAAAAACTACGAACATGACAAGGTATCTTTTAAAAGATAGGTGGTAAACAAAAGGCTGAAGCCCGTGGCTCAACAGCCCCCAGGGCCTACCTACGGACTGTTCGCATCACTCCCACCAGGAGTGGGAGGTCATTCAACCAGCACGTTGACGTGTGGTCAGCGCGACTAATCCCCAGTATTTTGTTGTAGATTTCCGTGATCGGGTTTGCTCTATTCATTCGTAGCTCCCCAATTTCCTCACGATGGTGGCTGGCCACTGGTCCCATGCGCAGGCCGAAATCTCAGGAGAAAAGTTGTTACGCTTCGACCGTACATATGCATAACAATGTTCAATCCATTACCAACGAATTAGATCAGATAATAATATCTCTAGAGGAATTACAACCAGACGTATTTACTGTAACTGAATATGGACTCAATGAAGAACAAACAGAATTCTGTAGGTTAAAAGGGTACAAATTGATCTCATTCTTTACAAGAAAAGAGTTCAAAAGTGGTGGTATAGGCATATTCATTAAAGAAAAACTAATTGGATGGAAACAAATACACTGGTTAGAATCACTATGCATCGAAAAGGACTTTGAAGTAGCAGGTATGGAAATTGATATGGGAAATTTATCTGTGAAGATAATAACCCTATACCGTTCTCCAAATACTGAATTACGACTCTTTTATCAAAATCTAGAAATCATGTTAACAAAAATAACAAGATCAAATTGCAAAATCATTATCCTGGGAGATATTAACATTGACCTCCTCAAGAGCAATAATAAAAACACAGAATACATTGATCTCCCTAGGTCCTATGGACTCTCACAGATAATCACAGATCCAACTAGAATAACATGTAACTCCGTAAGTCTAATAGATCATATTATCACGAATCTCCCCTCTGACACAATACAGGCAGAAGTGATACACAACTTTATATCTGATCACGCAGCACAAATTGTTGAAGTTAGTATAATCAAACCACATTACAACGCAAAAAAACCTATAAGAATAGAAAGCCGAAACATGGGGGAAGAGAACGTAAACTATTTGTTACACCTGTTAGGTAAAGAAAATTGGGCTCTAGTATTTCAAGAAAGTGAAACCGAAAACATATGGGAGAAGTTCATGGCCATACTAACTTACTTCATAAATCTTGCATGCCCCTTAAAAGCAAAGCATGTTCAACCAAACAAAAAAACAAAAAGTTGGGTCACAAATGAAATAACACACAAAAAGAACGACCTCAAAGATATTTATGACAAAATGCGCATAACTAAGGAAAACAAACTTTGTCAGTCATATAGAATTAAGAAAAATGAATATAAAAAACTAATAAGATATGAAAAATCCCAACACCTCAAAGATAATATCAGAAATAATAGTAATACATCAAAGGCAATTTGGAATATCATAAATGGGGAAAGAGGCAAAAAACCCAATAAGCATAATGAAAATACCACATTATTTGAAAATGAAGTAGAAATAACTAACCCTAAACGCATTGCTGATACATTCAATAAGTATTTCTCAAACTCCTATGTAAACTGTCCCATTGACCCCAAAAGTGCCCAAACAACTAAAATTGAATCAAATACTGTACTGAACTCCATTTATTTAGATGAAATAACCTTAAATGAACTAGAAACTACGATAAAAAATTTAAATAATAAGAAATCAGCAGGTCCAGATGGTTGGTCAAATCATCTAATTAAAAAATGTTCTCAATACATTACATTACCACTACAGCATGCTATAAATGCCTCTATCAATAGTGGAATTTTCCCAAAAGTGCTGAAGAAAAGTATAATCAAACCAATACTCAAAAAAGGAATGGAGACAGAAATAAAAAACTATAGACCAATAACGATCACATCATCTTTCTCAAAACTGTTAGAGAAAATCATTTGTAATAAAATATACGAATTCTGTGCCAAATATAACATAATTAGTCCACTACAACATGGTTTCCAAAAGGGTAAATCGACAAGTACAGCTACTTCTCAATTTATTGAGATAATTATGGATGCATTAGAAGATAATGAGATACCCTGTGCTATTTTCCTGGATCTGTCCAAAGCCTTTGACTGCTTAGACCACTCTATGCTCAAGCAAAAAATCTACAATCTTGGCATTAGAGGAAATACATACAAACTGATAAAATCTTTTCTCACGGATAGACCACAGTACACCCAGATACAACATACTGAAAACTCCGTGGTTCACAAAATTATATCTGACACTGAATATGCAAAAACTGGAGTCCCTCAAGGCTCCATACTAGGCCCGCTACTGTTCATACTATATACCAACGACTTACCCGCCCCAGACAATACAAATATTTTAACATACGCAGATGACACAACCATAACATGCAGTGCAAATACACAAGAACAATTAGAAGACAAACCTACATATCAGTAAATATAATAACTCAGCACTTAAATTCATATAACTTGAATGTAAATTATCAAAAAACAATGTACATGGCTTTCAATCCTGGAAATAAACCCAATTTTGATAATATAAACTTACAAATAGATGATAATCAAATCAATTATGAAAATCCAGTTTTTAGGTTTAGTTATTGATGACAAATTAAGATGGACATATCATATTGACCATGTATGTAGAAAAGTAGGGAAAAACTTATATCTCCTAAAACTCCTAACACAATATCATGTGTCTGAAATAAATACAAATCTATACTATGGACTTGTATATCCATACCTAGAATATTGCATAATAGCATGGGGAGGAGCTGCACAGGAATACACTCAAAGATTGCTTACTCTACAGAAAAGAGCAATACGGTATATGTTCAAAATAACAATTAGAAACTCATGTAGAGAATTATTTAGAGAAAATAAAATTATGACCATATATTCCTTATATATTTACAAAGTAATTGAATATGTACTAAAACACCGTAAATTAGATAAGAATTCGACCGTCCATCAGCACAACACACGTCAAAAAGAGAACTTCCACATGCAAGCACACAGACTTGTTCTCTCAGACAAATCACCTCATGTTGCAGGAATAAGATACCATAACAAACTTCCCACACACATCAAACAAATTACAAAAACTCACAAGAAACTGAAAGCAATTAAACAGTATTTAACAGATATACCTCTATATAATCTCAATGAATTTCAATAGTTAATCTGGATTAGTAAATTGAAGCATTTAAATTCTTTTGATATTGTATGTCTCCTATATTTGGATTTTCCCTTTTACAAGTTTAGTATGTGACACTTATAACTGTTTATGTTTAACCCATATGATTTATTTGTATTTTTGTGTTTTCATTTCGTTCTTTTCATTGTAATCCTACTCCATTTGTAATATTTAGTACTGTATGACGTTTTCCACACCCATGGATATAGGTCTACGGAAATAAAGAATTTACTATTATTATTATTATTATTTATTAAGATATCAATCCTGTTACGTCACTGTACAGACTGGTCCACTGCAGACTGCGGTTCTGAAGCTACTAAAGGTCACAAATTATGAACCCACCCTAAAATTATTTCTCAAAACCTCTGTAAAAATATGTTAGAACAGTCATCCATCTTCATAAGGTTTACGAACCTGATGAAAACGCACAATTTCAACATGAAAATCGACCCAGCTCTTCCCATTGTCAGCTGAAAACTTCTGAAATCCATGAAGCAACTCTCTCTACCCACAAACCGATAAAGCCAATCTCTCAACGTCACCGCAATGTCAACCGTTTGCTTGTGCTGCCACCTGCAATTCCCCTTGCACACAATCAAGTTATCAAGACGCTTAGGAGAAAGTCGATACAACAATTGTGAACAAGATTAAAGCCGGGAGTTGAAAAAAAATATCACCTGTCTACGAAGCAGTGGAGAGTAGCGCAGACATTTTTTGGCCCGCTGCAACAATCCATCTTTGCTCCAACAATCGCATACGTCAGTCGACAATAGTCGGTGGACATTATTGTTCGGTAAGTGCGACCCATCATTCGGTTGACGATTTCAATGGTCGCTTGGGGTGATTCCCTCATCCATCAAGCCAGGGGGGTTGAAGAGCTTGGGGAGTTATGAGAGGAGAGGAGGTAACTCCGAGACAAATTAACTCCTGCGGATGAACCCCGAGTTAACAATGGCGTGACCTAACAATGAACCCAGTGTTGGGTTACCCAGGTGCTACTGTGGCACGGGAGGGTGGGGGTGGGATGTTTAAGGAAGGGTTGGATTACTGCATTAGCGGGGAAAGGCATGGAAACTATGGGAACGAGTAGGTCCGTGCAAAGATAACCTTCAACGTGCCTCCGACGGGTATCGAACCCGGGACCCCTTGATTACAAGGTTAAAACCGAAACGAGAATCTGACAGTTCGAGACAAAACCGAGACTTAGGCTGTGTCCGAAAAGTAGACTTGTACGGTCTTCCCGGAAGTGACGTCACAGTGCAGTTCGAAAACGTCATTTAACCCTAACTTACCCGTGCCGTACAAGAAACTTACTTACCTGAGGGCCCACACTTTTGTTTATCACTTATATTCATGATACCATTTTATTATCCAATCACTGCTTCCTTTGTTGATTATATGTGTGTAGTTATTTATTAATTATAATAATTACAAAAATTACCATCTTTAATAAAAAGTAATAACTAATATTATTGCACGAGTGTCTCACTAAAACTCACAAAAAGCATAATGATTTTTATTAATACTTTTTTGTTTATAGAGGGGCAGTTGTTTATTAATTATAATAATTACACAAATTACCATCAGTACCAATTAATTGTACACTGTCACTGTCATGAGTGTCTCGAATGACGCGCTTTCAAAGATGGCGCCTGATAGACCCACCTAGTGCATTTTGACACATACTTACATTACATTTATGTTTTTATGAACATAAATATTGGGAACACCGTAGGGAACAATGTATTTTATTTTTAATTTTTTATGAAAATGTTCACAGTTGAAAAATCGTAAAAATTGAATTGGTTGGCCTGACAGGCCACCTCTCGGGTAAGCTAGCGTTAAACGAGCAATCTAGCGCGCAACATGCAGTAAGTGACAATGCATACCCGTTTGCAACACTCGTTCACTTACTGTTGTTCGCTTATTTGAAATCCGAAAGTCGAAATTGAGCCAGGTATTGGTTATAATTCTTCTATTGCGTGGAAATGTAAGTACAAGACCTTTTTAAAATGCTGTGTGGTTTCTATAGTGAAAAACGAGTGTTTTTAAACCGGGAAACACAATGCATTCTATGTTTATCCACTGGTCGTATTTGGCGCTGCAGTCGAAGTGCAATTCGACTTCGAGACTGAACTGCGAGACCATTCTCGAAGGGTGTTCGCTTCAAGTGCGGTCTTGCATCTTTCGGACAAGGCCTTAGTGTCCCAATCTCTTAGCTTGTTCGAAACTGGTAAACGATAATTTATGATATTTGAAACAACATACAGTAAAACCTCGTTAATCAGGACTAATGGGGGCAGAGGCGTCTCCTGAACGCATACAGTGCATGCTGCGCATGCGTCAATCCTGGGAAAAAAGACAGCTTGCTCGGCGACGACATTAATGAGCATTTCTACATTCTAATTTCTTCATATGGGAGAAGTATTTATTTTACACGAGAGCGCTCAACTAAGATTATATTACACTTCTTGGATCTGAAGTGACGCATGCGTCAAGGAATTATTACTTTATTTCACTTGAGATCCAAGAAATGTAATATAAGCTTAGTTGAGGGCTCTCGTGTAAAATAAATACTTCTCCCATATGAAGAAATTAGAATGTAGAAATGCTCATTAATGTCGTCGCAGAGCAAGCTGTCCTTTTTCCCACAATTGACGCATGCGCAGAATGCACCGCATGCGTTTAGGAGACGCCTCTGAATGGGTGACCGGGTTTAACGAAAGTCTGGATTAACTGAAATAACCTAAAAGAACAGTAGAAAGTGAATTAAAACTCAGTTTATAGCAACAAAACACGTTTATTATGGTGTATTTAAATGGCATAGGTTTGTACGGCCATGTATTATAGTGACCAGAGTTTTATGAGAATATGCCGACGGTATTCCTGTGTCAATGTGACTTCTTCCCGAAAGTCTGGGGGAAAGAGAATTTCATCAATGGTTGACTACCTTTTCTTACGGAGCAACATGACGATTGTGATTGTTGACTTCTAGCCACATTTAAAACCTTGCATTCTGCTCTTTTTTTGTTTGCCTTTTGCCAGTGCGGATTAAGCGAAGCCCGGCTTAACGAGGTTTTACTGTATTACTGTACTGTTCGTCATAATCAGCATACCAAACGGATATCTATAATAAATGTTTATAGATAGGTAAGATAAGGTAAGTTCCTCGTGCATATAGCACCGTGCCACGGCTCATTTAGGGAATGTGGGGGTGGGGCCCCACATATTCTCGATCTCGGTCATTTTGGAGGTGATGTGATCAGCACCACGCTGCGGCCGCCTTTACCACCCAGGGTTGCCCCCAGGGTTGCTTTGAATTTTGTTTATAGTGGGAATTTGTGGCAGTTGTGAATCCATGTCGGGCTGCTGCATATTGTATCAAAGGGAAAAGCCCTTTTGCAGGGTTCGTGGCGTCGTAACGCGCAATTAAATAAACTAAACTTTGAAAACGTCTCCTAAACCTGAAGTATTTTTTTTATATGGAAGAAAGGTGCAAGAATTATAAGGTGCTGGGAGTGACAAAAGAAAATTTCAGAAAAGAAAGAAAAGAAAAATAATCAAGACTAAAGAACAGTAAATAAAAAAAAACGGAACAAAAGGAAGATCGAGTTTCGAATGTTCCTACCCTGACATCTTTTTCGTTTCCCACACTGTTGAACTAAAATTCAATCATTGCGGTATGATGACATGATTTGTAGTCACGTGACCAATCGTGCGCGACTTCCCGATGGGTGCCTTGTTCTCAGACTCCTTTTAAAAAAAAATGAAAAGAAATACGAAGCGATTTGCGGAAAGAAAACTCGTGAAGCAAAGCTTGGCGGGGGGTCCATGTCCCCCTCAGACCCCACGATCATTGGCCGGGTTGAATAGAGAGAATGTGACACAGCATGTAACGCGATTACGACCAATCAGTCCTCTCCGAAAAGCCTCTAGTGTTGTTTTCCCGATTTTCGCGAAGGGGGGTAGCCGAGCGTGAAGAGAAGCTGTGGGGACGTGAAGAAAGCTAAAAAGAAGGGGGGTAGAGGGGGAGGAGGCCCCCAAATCTAATATCACGCAAGGGGTTGATTGGGTTATGTCACTAGAGAAGCGAATTAAATAAGTTTTCCTCGCTCGTTGTTGAAATTAGCTGCTGTGTTCAACGGGTTTTCTGACCTGGGCAGCGAACAGAAATCCATTTTCAGAGTGCTGAAGCCTACCTCTGTGATGAAGTGGCTATAGAGTACCATAATATCTCAAGTAGAGATGACACTGAGACACACCACGTGTGCATCGTCGGAAGCGGATTTTTAAATTGATTATTTTAGCTAGATACAATCTGTATATAAAAAAATGATGAATAAGTATTTATTTACAGAATCCCATGTATTCCTTTTGGACAAACAACTTCAAGTTACGGCTAATCAACTTCAAGTTAATTTGATTTGGAAATAACCGAAATTTCCATTTTTTTTTTTTGCGTTCTGTAATAAATGTAATGTAATGCCGAATATAAGAATTTTGATTGTGGAATTGTGACAAATTCTGACGTGATGGGGAAAAAATGAATGTCATTTCCGAGATCACATTTTCTCCCAAAAATATTGACTGATGTAGTCAAAAGCAAACTGATTTGTATTTGACGCAAATCTGGATAATAATAAACCTTTTCGAGCAAGGCCTCATCTCCAGGAAACTATGAACTCGCGGCAAGCCACGGCACTTAGCGACCTGTTGCGTGATGTGAGTCAAGGCAAAATGGATAATAAACCTCCTCCTGCTCCCACAAAAATAGGCAATAATTAGGCTCGAGAGTTCAATGAACTAACCGATCTCTACCTACGCACTGGTAATGATCAGGCTGGAAAGTTCATACGAACTAACCGATCACTGATCATTGAGATTCCCATAAAAAAAACCGAGTTGATCTGACGCAATACAATAAGATTTTTTGTATTGAATGAAAGTTGTTATTCAGTCGGAAGAAGTAGGGAAGAATTTATATAGCTTTACAAACTGTTATTGTCAGCATTTTAAGTCGACGTTAATAATAACAACGATATATTGCGACAAAATGCTGAAGTGATCTTTTGGAATGTTCTGTTTACACAGGAATATAGCTTATGACTAACATAGAGTGAAACACTAGCGCCACGCCGTGTCAACAAAAGTAATGAGAGGAGCTTTACTGCTGATACAAAAACAAGAAGGATAACACTTCTTTATCGAGACTAAATTCGTGAGGGCAATGGTATATAAACATGAGAAGTGGCCCTAGTCCATTTTTCTTCGTTGTAAAATGCACTGTAAAAACGCTTGATTAGCCTTCAACAAGCGAGATAAGAACCTTATCATCGTCTTGTTTAGCTATTCAGAAATAAACCCTTCGCCATATGTCAGCGAGCGAAAGAAGGGGGTGATAGGAAACAAAACACCATCGCAGTTATGATGGGAGTAGAAAAAAAGAGAAAAGGAACAGTAAAAGAGGGTGAAAGGTTAAAGAACTGAACAAAAAATCACAAACAAGGACCAGTTATTTTGCTGCTCGCGTAACATGATGTGGATACGATGATAAATTTTCCTACCGAAGATGGAGGGGGGGGGGGGGGTTGGTGTGCCAACTGCTTGAAGGGTCTGTGAGAAGGACAAAAGTCAAGCAGCATTTTTACTTGCAGTACCACATTCACGACATAAAAAACAACATTGCAGGAAATTTGTACTATTTTTTGTATACCTTCAGGATTTAGTTATAAAAGACAGGTACAGATGGCAGTGTGTAACAAAATAAAATATACGCTTCGGATAACTTATTGTTTTGTAACAGATACTAAATAATGGTCCAATTCTATAACACTAATTCTATTTACATAGCTAGGTGTTAATATGAAGAAATTTACGATAAAAATGAACGTGTGGCGACAGTTTGCTCTTTATTATTTGCTTATGTAAGACGATAATCTTGTGTTACATATTCAGGAGTGCTGTATGTTGATGTAGCGGAGAGAAATGCCAGTAATTTAGCTTCAAATTACATACATGTTATAGTATGCCGAGCTCCGTACCGGAGTAGTTAGCTCTGATTGAATTAATTGTTTTTTTAAGTCCACTTTATGCACATAAATGCTAATCGGGACTGGACCTACATTTTAAAGTGGGATCCGAACCACTATATACCTCCACCAGTTAACGAACTTGGGACCCACTGATTGCAAGGCGATGACGCTACCACTGCGCCATCGGGGAGGCCCTTAAGGTAGTTAGCACAGCACGCGCTAGGACGTCTCGGGTTCGAACCTAGGCCTGTTGTAAGCGTCCCTTCATCAATTTCAAGGGGTCCAGGGTTCGACACCTGTTGGAGGCACATGGCCCAGTGGTTCGGATCCCACTTTAAGCTGTAGGCCCAGTTCCAATTAGCCTTTCTGTGTATAAAATAGACTTAAAAGAACATAACGTATCGTCTTTTCGTCTAGATTCGATTCAATAAAGTTACTAATAGTAACAGAGTTATTTATTTCCTTTTGGATGGATTACTTCATATTATTAATAGGGGTCTCCCAGATAGCGGAGTGGTAGCGTCGTTATATCGTAATCAAGGGGTCCCGGGTTCGATATCAGTCCTGATTAGCCTTACCGTGCACAAAGTGGACTCAACTCAACTAAGCTCAGCTCAGCTCAACTGAATTCAACTCAACTCAACTCAACTCAATTCAACTCAACTCAACTCAACTCAATTCAACTCTACTCAACTCAACTCAATTCAACTCAACTCAACTCAACTCAACTCAACTCAACTCAACTCAACTCAACTCAGTTCAACTCAACTCAAATCAATTCAACTCAATTCAACTCAACTCAACTCACTTCAATTCAACTCAACTCAACTCAATTCAACTCCTCAAATCAACTCAACTCAACTCCTCTAATCAACTCAACTCAACTCTACTCAACTCATCTCTTTTAAAAAATGGTAAAGCCTACACCGTGCCATGAAAACACATAGGAGGCGTAACACATTCTCGATCTCAACCACAATGAAGGTCATGTGACCAGGATGAACCTTCTGGCTTACAGTAGTGGCCTACAGAGATAGCAAGCATCGCAGGGATAACATCAAGGAACATAATTAGGACAAGAATCACACCTCCTGACACAGTTGTAATAACCTACTATTACTGTACTAGGTAAATAAATATCATGTATGTGTTTTGAATGTAGAAAAAGGCAATTGTATTGACAGGGTGCGACTTGGAAAAAAAACTGGGGACGGAAGTGATTGTTCCAACAATAGAAGAATACCAAAGATAAAAACTTAAAAATGAATTTTGGTTATATAAGGATTTGTGGCTTTAGTCATACGGTAATTCTGTTGACGTATCCTCACTGTTTACACATCGAAAGAAGACAGTGGGGAAATTAGCAATGGAAGAAAATGATAAATCGCCTGCCGATATACGGAAGATAATAATGACAATGTAATCGTTGATATCGGGAGCTGATAGAGGAAGGAAGATTGGAATGCAGGAAGAATGGGTTCACCACAACTTCAAAGGCACCGGCATGGAAACATAAGCAGAACTGGACGAATTGTAGAAAGATAAAAACTTTTTCCTTTTAGTTTCCTTAATACCTCAAATAATGCGCAGAGAAAAAGTTTGTTTGGAATAACCAAAAAAGAGCAAACATATGTGTAAATAGGTCACAAATTATTGTTTACATGATCCAAATTACTTTAGCAATCGTGTACACCAAACACAACGTCCCACAGCACAAACTTTCACTGCGTATTAATAACGTCTTTTATTTGACGCCTTGCTTCGACGCAACAGCGCGTGAGAGACAGAACCTACCCACAGATCATCCAACCAGTTGTGGCCAGCCCGACGAACCCCCAAGCGTTGTTGTAGGTTTTCATGACCGGGTTGCGCCAATCATTCGTAGCTCCCCAATTTCCTCACGATGCCGGTCCCAAACACTGGTCGAAATCTCAGGAGAAAATTTGTTACGCTTTCCCCAGAAGACTCGTACTAGCGGGCGTCCCTATAGCCCGAGCCCAAAGCATCACACCTTAGACCACTGTAAACAAGATAAGTACCTAACTAATTCTCTTTGGCTGCAGCAACACAAACCTTCCATCTGTCCCTATCCTGGGCAAGATCAATCCAATCTTTTCCATCCTTACAGATTCCCATTAGGTCCATCTCAACGTTATCCCTCCATCTTCTTCTTGGCCTTCCTACAGGTCTCTTACCATCAAGTTTCCCAACAAGAATCCTGTAAACTCTTCTTTCCTCTCCCATTCGTGACACATGGCCTGCCCACCTAAGTCTTCTTGATTTAATTATTCTAATAATAAAATAATAAACAAATTATACAGTATGACTTATCTACAAAAAATCAGTCAGATATCCGCTAGAGTGCGCGTCAAATCTCCTGCATATGGCGATGGCCAATAGCAGCGCACTGCAGCGGTGCCATGTCGAAATCTCACACGGAAAAGAGGCGGCGTGGTTGAGCGAAACGCCTTGTCAAGGAGAGCACGGCAACGCAGCACGATTCGCTGGTGCTGTTCAGCCGTTCAAGGCCATATGCAGGAGATATACTCTAGATATGTATAAAGAAGTTGCAGAGGGAAAGTAAATTTAGTTTAGTTTAGATTCTCGAACACTAAGTCTCGGTCTCGTCTCGATTCTTTACCAGGTCGTCTCGGTTTATAGTGCAGAAGGCCTTAGAAAGATCGCTTCGCGGGCTTACAGCAGACAACAATATGGGGGGGGGGGGGGTGTCTGCGAGAACCAATCAGGTCCGCGAATGACCGACCCCGGTTGCCACAGCTAACTCGCTGCACCCTTCTGGAAGGGTGAGTGACCTCTGCCTCTTGCTACCTCGGCCTGTTTGTTCGGCTGAGGAGCAGACGACACGAGATTATCGGCGCTAGTGTGCGAGTGACGTCTGCTGTTAGCCCGCGAAACGCTCTTTCTAAGGCCTTCTGCACTATAGTGAAGCGAGACTTGTCTCGTCCCGGTATCACTCCTCATCATCTGCAAATCTTCAGCTCAGCATTTGCCACAGGCGTAAAGAAGGGACTTCCCCCCCCCCTCAAATTCAAGTTAGTGGACTTTAGGAGCAAAGTAATAAAGTGTAATATTTCTGATTTTCCAAACGTCACAGTTATTTTGCAAATAATCTTGGATGCTATTTTCGTAAGATGGAAAACGTTTCGAGTATCTACCCTCCCTTAAAATTAGACTGAAAGTCTGATTCTGCCACCTCAAAATTAGGCCTCAAGTCTGATTCTGCTTCTTCAAACTTAGGCCTCAAGTCTGATTCTGCGACCACAACATTAGGCCCAGTCTGATTCTGCCACCTCAAAATTAGGCCTCAAGTCTGATTCTGCCACCTCAAAATTAGGCCTCAAGTCTGATTCTGCGACCACAACATTAGGCCCAGTCTGATTCTGCCACCACAAAATTAGGCCCCAAGTCTGATTCTGCCATCGCAAAATTAGGGCACAAGTTTGATTCTGCCTAGCCAGCCCCGTGGCGGAGTGGTTATCACACCGCGCTACGACGTCAGGGGCCTAGTGTTCGAATCCCGTCTTGGGCCTGGATGTTTGTGAGTGTCCATTCATCAATTTCATCATATCATCACTCATCCCATCTTGGCAATTTAGCCAAGAGTGGTACAAACGGCGAAGTAAATTAAAGCAAATCAATCAATCTAATTCTGCCTCCTCAGAATTAGGCTCCAAGTTACGCCAATGGCATTACCAGTCATCTACTGAGCTTAGTTCTCACCCAGACGTCATCCACAGTGCAGACAATCAAATCATACGACGAACCCCAGCAGTAACCTTGACATCACACGTGTTCCGCTCCTTGCATCAATTGCCTCTTTAGCATCCTTCATACGTGCCTTAAGCATCCACGACCCCTTTGTACCACAGAAGCGAAGGTCCAACCCTTCAAGATCCTCAATACTGGGCGGATCGCAAATATCCCTTACATATATCCCAGTGACTTCTTCTTGTATCCATAACTTCCCCCATTTGCCCTTATGGTCAATGGCGGGCGGACGTCAAAATATATGCATCGCATTTGACGCACTGAAAAGAGCCTCTCCCCCCAACCCCCTTTTTTGTTATGGAATATAAATCTCCAGATAACGCCGTATCTCCCTCAATGGTTAGCAGAACCGGGAGGGGGTGACAAATTAAGGAATAAATTATCATCCCTCCTTTCTACCTGGATCGAGGGTCTGGAACACCTGTTTGCCAGAGGGGTGTAATGGGGTGGTAGATCTCTGCTTTTCATCACTGTCAGGACTGGGCTGCACAGAAGCGAAGATATCGGAAGGGGGTGATATTTTTTCAGCCCTTGCATATAGGGGTGAGTGTGTACTCACCTTGCCCTTACTGGTGTTCACAATTCCTCTAGAAGAAGTAAGGAAGGTTGTGAGTTTTGTTGAGGTTCTTATAAAGGATTTTTTTTGTAGAGGGTGGTTAAAAGAATATGCCCGTACGGAAGGTTCAATGTAGCCAGTATACAGGGTGTCTCATAAGTAATAGCGCAAACTGACACAGGTGAAAGTACACGATAATAGAAGCAAAAAAGTCTCTGCAAACGAGCCGTTTTCGAGATAATCACGAATGTGTGATTACAAGCCGCCACTGACTTCATTGTTTGTAAACGTCGTCCTAGTTGGTAAAATGCTAATAATGTGTGCGAATGTGTGGTTAGAAGCCGTCACTGATTACATTTTGTAAACACCGAGTGCTTTACTCCTTGCGCGGTCCGATTTTTGCTCTTTGTTTACAAAACGGAACATTTCCGAGAGGTGGCGTTGTAATCAAACAGGATGGCTACAATCAGTACAGAAAATTGGTACATGCTTGTGACCAATTCCGAAATGATCCGGGGGTGTTCGAAAGAATTCGATACTCAATGCGGAATCGCGTACAGTATTGCATCCAGACGGAAGGACGACACTTTGAATACCTCCTTTAACAGGTACGAGTGTACAGTAATTGTAACGTAGAACATACGTACTAGTAAAGTAATGCTGCATTCCTTGTTAAAGTAAGTAGAATGTTCAATAAAAGCAATGAGATCTCCTGACTTTTCATACTGTATTATTGGTATTTTACCAACTAGGACGACGTTTACAAACAATGAAGTCAGTGGCGGCTTGTAGCCACACATTCGCGAACATCTCGAAAACGGATCGTTTGCAGACACATGTTTACAGAGACATTTTTGCTTCTATTATCATGTACTTTCTTTCACCTGTGTCAGTTTGCGCTATTACTTTTGAGACACCCTGTAAATGTCCTTAAATTACCACTGACCTTCGTGGCGGAGTGTTTATCACAGCGCACTACGACGTGAGAAGTCTGGGGTTCGAATTCCTTGTGGGGATGTTTGGTGATAAGACAAAATGGATGAAACTACAGCGTGTCAACAAAAACATTCCGTGATTATAAAGGACCACAAAATTTTAATTATGTACAGTGGGATCCGTGAGTATTACCTCAAAAATTGTCCTCTTCATTAATTTTCTCTTACATCCTAAAATGTATTTTTCTGCTACTCTTGGATAATTTTTTCCTTTTTTTCATTCTTTTATTGTTATGCCATCTATTGTTGTAGTTAACGCCAACAATTACACATCCGCTAAAATTATTTGAGCTGTTCTTTCGAATCGTATTAGTATAAATTTCGTAATATACATAATTAAAATTTTGTGGTTGTTTATAATCACGGAATGTTCTTGTGGATACTATGAATAATCTCCAACACAAATGGACAGCACGGAACATCCCCACAGAGGATCATCCTGGCTGGGAGTCCAGTCGCCAGAGCCTCGTCAGCCTACAAAATGCAGTCTAGGTACTACGTGGAAGTGAGGTTAACATTTGAGTGTCTGTAGCGAGGGTCTTGCACGACCTAGTAAAAAACGCAGGGGGTACAATGTAGGATTGGCCAATTCCGGATAGATTTTTATCCGGATATCGGATAATTTTCTATCCGGACATCGGATATTGAGATTTTCCGTATATTCGGATTATCTGAAATGTCCTTATATCCGAATCTGCATTTTTCGGACAGTTGTATCGTTTATCCGTTTTAAGGGCTACCCACATATAGCCTACTTTTATTCGTCATGTTTGTATTTCCTACGGAGCCTCCCAGATGGCGTAGTGTTAGCGTCATCGGCTTGTAATCAAGGGGTCCCGGGTTCGATACCCGGTGCAGTCAGATCATTGCACAGTGGTTCCCACTTTAAACTGTAGGTCCAGTCCTGATTAGTCTTACTGTGCATAAAGTGGACTTAAAACACCAATTCAATAAATCAATCAATTTTTACGAATTTTTTATAAATCCATCAAATCTGTACTATCCGGATATCTGTGGCCATCCCTAGTGCAATGTACGGCTGATGCAAGTAGTGTGAGCAAAAAGTAACTGTGCACCTAAGGTAACTGTGTTCCTACCGTTCACACATTCTTACATGCTACATAGTACATCCTACAGTAAATGTTGAAAATGTTCTCCATGTGCATCTAGGCATGCATTGACACGCTTTATCATGTTTGCAAAAACCCTTGACAGTTCCAATGGTGAGATGTCCCTGATGAATGTTGTAATGGCTTCCTTTACTTGATCCAGAGAGTTGGGATTGTCTTTGTAAACACAGTTTATCAGTGCTCCACACAGATAAATATCTGGAGGTGTCAAGTCAAGTCAATCGAAATATCCTGTAATTTGTTCTCTGTTAGAACTCGTGACCTGCTTGATTTCGGCGCATTCTTCACTGATCCCGTTCTGGGAAATTTATCGATCAACCACCGCACTGCATTACGATGTGGTGGATCTGTATCAGGAAACCTTTCCAGAAACTTATTTCGCACTTCTTCCATATATTCACCTCCATGTCGAAAGACTTGTTCCACCAAAAACACACGAGCTTCGAGTAACAAAACCATTGCTAATGCAGTTCCGCACTTTGGAAGATCACGCTCCGAGGAAACAACAATGAGTGACTGACAACAATGAGTGTCTTACTAACCAACTGTCCCATGTCCTTATGTACCAACAAACATCAAGAAAGGGAAGTTTTTCCCTGCATAATGTAACGTAATGTAGGTGAACAGTTACCTTTTACTCACCCGTTTCTTGACAAGCTTCACAGTACCCAAACGTTAGGGTGAAAACTGATCGGAAATATTACCCTTATTGCTAGGGGATGCTTGTGGGAGGTGGAAGATATTCCCGTCATCACTCCATTTGAGTTTTTGAATTTTAAGTGCAACAAAAATCATACCCATGATGCTCTGCGATCTCAAATACATGATTTCCTCATAAATGCGCCATACACTTCTTTCAGGACCGTCTGGCATTGAACGCGCGGGGAGAGCTGAATCTCCCCATAGCAACAGCGTCGCGGCTGTAATGAAGGCAGACCGGCGGCGGTCATCTCGTTAATTGCCATAATTTCAATGCATGCGTGGGTGGGACCTGGCAACGAGATGTTGCATTGTGCTAAAACATTCGCCTCGGGTACATCATGAGAGTCGTTCCATCAAGATCGACCCCATTCTACGCTTTGAAAAGGCGCGAGGGTGGGACTTGGCAACTGGCCGTTGCGTGTTGTCATCACCTGAAGAATGTATGTTGAGGGAGTCTCTCGTTCGGTTTTGAAAAGCCATATTCACGCACGTTCTGCTTGTTTCCTTCAACGTTTTTTTGTTAATTGTCCTGACGCAGCGACGAGGGAGTAATTGTAATTAGCGTCAGGAGTCGGTGTGTCGCTCTAAACGCATAGGTTCAGTGGCGGACCCAGGGAGGGGGATTGTTGGGGTTCATACCCCCCCCCCCCTTAGTCGACGTCCGAAGCGGATGGCAGGGGTTCGAATCCCGGCGTAGGTATGGGTACTCTTTTTAAGTATTCCTTCATCACTTTATCATCTCTCCTCATCTTCGCAATTTGTCAAAAGTGGCAGAAAAGCGAAGTAAAATTGTTCAAATCAATCAATTTACATGCTTGGCCAGAATTTATTTCCGGGATGGGCCTAAACTTGTATAAAAATCCGTGTTAAAAATGTTCGTGGAAAATTACACTGAAATGACATTTTACAATAGAATTTTTGCCAAAATGTTATCGATAACTGACATACCAGAAAAAACACGATTTTACTGTGTTCATTATAGAATGCCAAATATGTGTAACAATTTGCAAGGCACACTAAATCTCTCAAAAAATACTACTTTTTGCGACTAAATATGCATGAAAAATGTGTTTAACGTATAGTTTGACCCTTTTACATGTAAATTCGGACAAGGAATTAGGTTTCAAATTGTTATTGCGATTGTGAAAAATAAGGGTGTTACATGTAGGACGCACGATATATTTGACTGTGGTTTTAATTGGATTTATTTGCACAACATGAAAACATTAGTCAATCAACAATAGGCTCTCCAAAATGTATAAATAACGGCCAGTTTTGTAAAAGTGATACTATAGAGCAGTGTGTAACTTTGGCAGGGCGAGACAATGGCTTGTGACGTCATTGTTCTCGTTTATGAATTTGAGGAAGGTCAACGTTGTAGTCCCACGGTGGTGAGAACTATGAAAATAATAATAATGATAATAAATTTCGTCTGTAGACAAAACGATTGCTTGCATTAGTCATGCGAACCGCACGAATTTTCTTTCAAGAGCGACACGTGCGCGCGCAACGTATCACGCCATCCTAGAGCGCCAAACAGGTTATCGTGAAAAAAAGCTTAACAAATAGGACAATCTGTCCACGAGCATCGCACGATTGAAGACGACGCGCACACCCTCTGGGGAGAGAATAGCGCAACACAAAAGTGTGCCAGCATTACGTCATCACAGTTCGCTGCACAATTCTTGTCGGAGGATCACGTATACATCAACGGAAGCAGACATCGCCAATTAACTTCCGGTTTAAAGTAGCTCCTTTTGAAGGGGGAGCGTTGTCAAATAAATCCCGGGTCACACACTTCTGTCCCGAAATGAAGACATTGTCAGATTCAGGAGGCATGAGACGTGAACAAAATGGATCGCCATATTTTAACATGTCTGTTCTTTTATGATCTGTCTGGTGTCGTTTTTCGAATGTACCCATTACCGGAAGTTGCCCGCTTTAAAACCAGAACATGGGGATCCTTGTCGGAGCCTAATGCGCGTTATAGAGCGGAACAAGGAACAAACTCCTATCGCTGGCTAGAAACTTTTCATGCGTCGGGAGCCACGTCAAGAGATTCGACATTTTAAAACGACACCGGAAACGTGTTTAAGCTACGACTCTTCCTAAGCAGTCAGGGGAGGGTTCGAGGGGTTCAAGCCAGTCATGGCCGACACACTAATACTTTTTTAATTACTACTCATCCGTGGAGAACGCCCCTACCCCCCTTTTTGCAAGTCGGCGGCGGTATTAAAAAGTTGAAAAAGAAACAAACATGGGTCGAGAAAGAAAAGCTCTTTTCGCATCTTTTTCTTCTCCCCTCAACCCCCCAGAACCCCTCAGGGGAGACCCAGCGGGCGGAAAAAGGGTTGCGCATCCGGACCATTGTTGAACTTGCAAGGGTGAAAAGAGATTTCAACTTTGCGCTCACACAACTTCAAAAACCCGCCTCGGATTAGCTTCGAGTCTTAACTCCCAACCCTTTTTTGCACCCCCTATCACGGTTTAGCCTAATTAAGGGGAATTATTTAAAAAGAAACAAAAAAAAAGCAGGGAGGGTAGGCGGCTGAGAAAATACAGAAGACCCCCTTGTAGGACTTTTGAAGAAGAGTGGGGTTGTTTGATGTCAGACGACGAGAATATTTCTTTTGCTAATCTTGTCTGGATAGATTTCGGCTTCTGTTAGTCTCGGCCCCAAGCTGTTTCGAGAGACCCCTAGTGATCGAATTAGCACCGCAAACAAAACACTAGCGGCTCCCGCAAAGCCAATAAAATCCGCAAGAGGTCTTTACAGTCTGCGGTAGCTCTTCCAATTTTCATCTACCATAATTACATACCAGAGTGAAGCTATCTGTTTGTGGTTACCTGGATGGACAGGTTCTGGCAGTGACGTCACCAACACAACCCAACTGCTCGTGGCATCTGGAAGATTAGGACGAAAATAGAAGCCATTAATGTAATAATGCGCATGTAGATATGTGTGGAAACCATACTGCTGTGTGAATAAATAACAGAGAGGTGTAAGCAGCGCCGCGCTGTGACCAAAAATTCTGTTCTGGTATTGTTCAGGTAAAGAGGCGTCGTCAATCGTGGGTCAGGGGCCAAGTCCTTTCGTGTCATAGTGATGACAATGAATAAAATCGGAACCTTCCTGAACTGTGTTCGATATCCACTCATCTGATGGAGCGACTAGAATTCTCCCCAAGGATATTATTATTAATACATTTGTATTAAAATTGATATATTTCTATTAGTTTATAATAGTTGTTATTGTATAGTATTGAGAATAATACCCATGATAATAATAATTGTTATTACTTCTACTTTTCAAGTTTTATCAATAGTCTGATCCTCCCCCAACAAGAATTCCTGGCGACGCCCAGGTTAATGTCTTTTCCTTGTAATCACGGGGTCTAGGGTTCGATACCCAGTGGAAGCGCATTGCGGTTCGGATCCCACTTTAAGCTATAGGCGCAGTTCCGATTAACCCATCTGTGCAAGGTGTCTAAAGAAAAAAACCCTCATAGGACTGATTTATCTTATGCATTTTTCTATTATTATTATTTGTTCTTATTAATGCTATTCTTGTGTTGCAAAGATATGTGTATTTTTTATTTGGAGACGAGATCTGGTTTGATTTGTGTAATTTGCGTCGCTTTTCTTCCACTTTTGGATATCGCGACGATGAGAACGAGTGATTAATAGATGAAGAACACCCATGATTTTAACCCGAGGACCCCTGGCGCTGCTAACCACTCCACCACAGAAGTCGGCACAAGATCGAGACCGGACTGTGCCTCATTTCCGTTCCATCTGTGATAATACCTGCTCCAAGTTTGTTAGCACTTTTCCCTCAGCCCCAGCGTCTATGTGGCGAGTGACTAATTTACCTACGGTTCCAAAAACAGCCACCGATCTTCCGTGTCAGATCGCCCCCCCCCCCCTCCAACCTGTTCAGCCACCTAGAACCGCGTGACCGAGGCATTCCAATCTCCCCCGCACCTGGTCCAGGGCGGAGAGCGCTCGGGGAGCCATCTGGTGAGTTTCACACGACAATCGATCTCCCAAAAGCTGGCACTTATCATACAATTACTGCACGCTGCCTCGTCACGCAGCGCTGGGCGGAAACAATCCTCTTTCAAAGAGCACGTGGTGGGCTCGAACATCCCGACACTCGGTCGTGGACACTTTGCCGCTCAGCTTCCTTTGAGCTCCCCTCTCTTCTAACTGGTCACAGGTGATCTGTTTGGGAACTTTCAGACCGAAGCGACAGGCGACACGTGTCGCTTGGAAACGAACCTTCCGCAATCAATGCAAACTTTCCAACTGAAGCGAGACAACAAGCTGCACGTGTTGCTCGGACTGGCCCGTTTTCTCAATACCGTGCATGGTGTCTGTTGTTCGCGCATGCGCAGTGAATGTCTTGCTGATATTATTCAGACCAAAGCGACACGCGGAAATCAACACATATCCGTGGGAATCAATGCAACCTGGATATGGGTACCAAAGGGTATCTGTTGGCAACCCTGGGTGTAAAAGAGGCTCATGACTTTACCCTTAAAATGTCCGAGATCGATAATGTGTGGTGCGATACCTCTCCCCGCTTCCCCCATGAGCCTTCATGGCAGAAATGTCCACAGAGAATATTACCTTACCTTACCATGTAATATACATATATATATATTTAAATAGGTGTGAAACTTGGTCTCTTTCATTGAAAGAGGAACATAAATTGAGAGTATTTGAAAATAAGATCCTTAGGAAAATATTTGTGCCTAAAAGGGATGAGGAGACAGGTGAGTGGAGAAGGTTACATAATTTGTATTCATGTCCAGATATTATTAGAATAATTAAATCAAGAAGACTTAGGTGGGCAGGCCATGTGGCACGAATGGGAGAGGAAAGAGGAGTTTACAGGATTCTTGTTGGGAAACCTGATGGTAAGAGACCTGTAGGAAGGCCAAGACGAAGATGGAGGGACAACGTTGAGATGGACCTAAAGGAAATCGGTAGGGATGGAAAAGAGTATATATATCTTGCTCAGGATAGGGACAGATGGAAGGCCTGTGTTGCTGCAGCCATGAACCTTCGGGTTTAAGAAGGCAATGGAAAGAGACAGAGGCAGATGATAAATACAGAGAAATGGAGGAAGAAAGTCAGAGAGAGAGAGAGAAGAAAAGAAGGAAGAAAGAAAAGATATGAAAAGAAGAAAGGGAGGGAAGAAAGAGATAAAGTTTGGAGGAGATAGACAAAGACTTCGCTTTTCTGCCACTTTTGGCTATCGCGAAGATGGTGACTGATGCTATGATGAAATTAATGAACTGACACTCACAAGGAACACCCATATCCTGGACCCTGGACTGGATCGTTGGAGATAAAAAAGGGGAGAAAGACGCAAAGAGAAATAGATGAAAAAAAGACAAAGTGGCAAGAAAGAAGAAGCCTTCACTTCCAAGCCAGAGCCCACCTGAAAATTTCCCCCTCCGTCCCGAATCCACCAACAGTAGCGTATGCAGGATTGCATCAAGGGGGGGGGGGTTGTTTCTAAAACCTTCTGCAAATTCACATTACCAGTGTTTTATTATACTTTAATTAAATAATAATACCCCTAATTAATTAATAAAGCTCATAATTAATTAGTTGAATTACTACTAGTAATATTACTAATACCACTATTAATATTAAGTAGTAGAGGTCTACATAAATATAGTATTTATTTTTTATTTAATACAACGAAATTACTTTCTAGTCATTCGATTTTTAACAAATTCTAGGGAGCATTTTCTTTGTTTCTTTGTTACGAAATAATTGTGTAGTCAACGAGGTGAGACATTTTAAGTGCGAAGAAAATCCATAAAAACAAAGAAATATATTAAAATAAATTGAAATAATCAAAGTATGGAACTCATCCAAGGAGCTACGGTGGTTTGGCCGGTAGGGCGTCTAACAACCACGCGGGAGATCCGGGTTCGATTCCCGGAATTGGTTGGAATTTTTCCGGTTTTGTCCCCGATAATTCCCATCTGGATTGTCTCGCTGTTCTTACCAACAAAGCATTTTTAAATAGTTAAGCTTATTATTGTCGTTTGAATTCAGAAATTCAAACGTGCCGTGTGGAAGGTGGACTGGTGGACTGGTGACTATTGACTGGTGACTATTCTTGTCCGCCTAGCCTTTGTCTATACATTAGCCGCTTAAAACGAACCAAGCACTTTATTTAGTGAATGCTCATTGTTCGCACACAAAAAATACATGTTAATTGGACATTGAACGTTGTTGCAGCTGAGAACTTTTTTCTCTTTTAAATCATAGTTGCCCTCATATTTTATTTTCAAGAATTCGTGTTTATTTTCAAGGCATTTACTCTGAATGACGCGTGTGTTTGGAATGCTGTGATTTTCTGTGCTGCATAGAAATAATAATTCAAATTATTATTATTATTATTTGTAGTAGTAGTATTGTCGCAGATCTTTGACTGTGGTGCATTGGCCATTTTTAATATTTTGCGCAGCATTTTTCATAATATTTCAAAAGCTCAAGGGGGGTTTAAACCCCGTAACCCCCCTTGCGTACGCCATTGATCCCAGATACACTAAGACCCACGACCAATTCCTCCACGCAGCCACACGCGGCACCTATCTGATCAACCGCTTCTGCAAGATTCCCAGGGAGGTTGGACCAAAGAGAACATTAATTAAGCTATGCATTATTGATAGAATTGGCTGCGACGGAACTTGATGACCCATCTCCACAAAAGAGACCACTGCAGACGCACCGGAAGTCCTGTAGGAAGCATAAATTTAAGTCTTTCTTCGTTATGGCCACGGTATGCAAGCGTTCCGGTAAAATGAATGTCCTCTATTTACTTTACCATAAAGGGTATTTACGTGGGGGGCTCAATTTGTTATTTATTTTCGAGATCTTTATCGTCGGTCTAACGGGAACTCCTCTTTACGAGGAGACAATACGGAGCGTCGGTATATCACCCTTCAGGTGGATATGCGTATCGTTTGTCTACGATCTTCCCCTGTTTGTCAACCTTGGGTTTCAGGATTCCATTAATTATATTCACAATTGGCAGTAATGGGAATTTTTCTGTGACCCTCTCTTGAATCGAAATGGTTATATCAGCTTCTTCCATGAGTCACGCGCTGGTTCATTTAATATTTAGATTTGCGTCACTGGAAAGAATGCGTACTAACTTTTACAATGCAATCGGCCATAAGCGATTGATAGTTTTTGGTCTTCTTAGTGTATCCCTCTTGTTGATCATTTTCCTGTTTTCCCCTCTCTACTTTGTCTCACTTTCTTCTCTGTTCTCTCTAATTGTTTTACTTCTCTTCCTTCTCTTGCTTCCTACCCAACTTTTGTTTTTCTCACTCTCTCATTTTTCTGTCGGTTTCTTTCTCTTTCTCTCTCTGTTTTGCTGCGTGTCTATCTTCTTTGTTTCATTCCCTTTATCACTTTCTGCTTCACGTCTCTCCTTTTGTCGAATCTTTATTTCCCCTTCCTTTCTCTGTCTATCTCTGCTTCTCTCCCTCCTTTGTTTCTCTTCCATTATTCCTCTCCCTTACTCTGCTTGGCTTCTCTACTTCCATTTCCCTCTCTCTCTCTCTAAATTCTCTTTCTCTCGGTAATGTCTACCTCTTTCTCTGTCCGCCATCTTTCTTTCCCACGCATTATCTCCCTTTTTCTACCTCACTTCTTTATTTCTTACTCTTTCTCTCTCTCTCCTTTCCTAGAATTCTCTTCATCTCTGTATCTCTGTGTCTGTATATGCCTGTCATCCTCCTTCGTTTCCCTCCTTCTCTGCTTCACTTCTTTATTTCTATATCTTCTTTTTCAATTATCTATTTCTCTTCATTTCTTCATCTTCCTCTCTTTGTCTGTGTCTGTTTTCTTTTCTTTGTTTGCCTCCCTCGATTCGTTCATGCTTTTTCACTCGCTCTCCTTATGCGTGTCTCTCTTTATCTACGTCCTCTCTGTCCCTTCTTATTCACATGTCTCTTGCATTGCTTGTTGCTAGTAGTTGAGGACCCCGCCAGTGGATGTTGCTATTTAATATTCGCAATTTATTTGCACGGGTGTTAATTAATTTGCACGTACTTAGAACTAATTTGCACAGGTGTTAATTAATTTGCACGTACTTAGAACTAATTAGCATGTACTTAGAATACTTTACATTTATGTATTTGCTTAATTATAACTTTTATGAATATATAATTATTTATTTTATGAAAAATATGTATATAGAAGGTAATTAGAGGTACTAAACGCTATGCATATGGTTTTATATTCATTACTGCAAAGTATGTAATGTATGAAACTATAATATTAATGTTTATAATATTGAAAATAAGAGTTTATGGTTTATGAACCGCTATGAACGGTGGTAATGGTACGAAAGAAGACGGTCCCGGTACTCGAACCCGCGATATGTAATGTTATTAATTAGTACTATGTAATAATTTCATTATGTTATGAAAGACGGTGGTCTCAGACGCTAGACAGAAGACGGTGAACTCCGCGCTGAGGGTAGAGGAGAAAGGAATTTGGGAGATCTGCGGTCAAGGTCAAATGACGTCACAACGTCAGAACAAAGAAAGAACCCGAGAACCTGATTCACCAATCAGAGATCGCGTCGGTAGGTTTTCAGAACCGGTTTTTCCAAGGTTAACCAGTACGCAAGAACAGGGGAAAGCTATGCAATACTGTAGGGCAGGGGAGGGATTGAACCAGACAACAAAGGATGTCTGAGAATGCGCGATGTAGGTCAAATCTCTGAAGCCATGCGTTGCTTGTAGAACCGGTTTCGGCCGCCAATTAATATTCAGCTCAGGGTTGCCCCAAGGCACAGGACGCTTTAGCGCGTCGTTTTAGGCTAGAACGCTTGCATGTCAGAACAGGTTTCTGTCTAAGTAAGCCAAGTTTGCCCAGAACACAAGAAAAAAGGATTTTTGGATACCCAATTAGATTGGAGCGAGAATTTTACTTTGAACAAGGAGAACGAAGCGTAAGGTTTTTTTTTATATGTACTAGGAAGACGGGAGAGCTATCAGGGACTGGACCTACAGTTTTCACTATTTGCTTTTATCACGGGGTATCGAACCTAGGACCCTTTGATTATTGATTTAGGTAGTAAATTTATGTTACTGTGTGCTATTTAACATAATATTGAGTTTATTTTTTACCAAACTTTGACTTTATGTCAAACATTTTCCCAGCTTATTCTTATTTTTATTCAAATAACACAATTTAAACGATTCTAGCAAGAGTTTTTATTATATTTTCAACACACAAACTGCGTTCTTCAATTTTTAATTGTTTATTTTTCAAGTTTTGGACACACAAAGTGTATCTTGTCAACTAATAACTTATTATTTTACCAAAATAACACAATTCAATTTGCTCAGGAAATATTTTTAGTTACATTTTCGATACACAAAGTGCGCTTAGTCAACTTCTATCTGTTTATTTCACAAGTTTAGGCTTATTATTACCAAAATAACACAATTCAATCTGTTCAGGAAAGACTTTTAGTTACATTTTCCACACACGAAGTGTGTGTTCTCAACTTCTATCTGTTTATTTCACAAGTTTAGGCTTATTATTACTCAAATAACACAATTTAATCTGTTCAGGAAAGATTTTTAGTTACATTTTCGACACACAAAGTGTGTGTTCTCAACTTTTATCTGTTTATTTCACAAATTTATACCTACTTTTACCAAAATAACACTATTTATACTATTCAGGAAAGACTTTTAGTTATATTTTCGACACACAAAGTGTGTGTTCTCAAATTTTATTTGTTTATTTCACAAGTTTAGCCTAATATTTACTCAAATAACACGATTTGAACGTGTTTTTTATTACATTTTAGACTCACAAAGATATTTTTACAACTTTTTAACTTATTATTTTACAATTTTATACCTATTTTTACCAAAATAGCACTATTTACATTATTCAGGCACCATTTTTATTAAATTTTGGACTCACAAAGACATTTTTTCAACTTTGAACTTATTATTTACAAGTTCAGGCTTATTTTTTACTCAAATAATACAATTTAAGCTATTCAGACAGAAGTGTTTATTTCATTGTGCATTTACAAAGAGAGATTTTCAACTTTTAACTTATTATTTACAAGTTCAGGCTTATTTTTTACTCTAATAACACAATTTCATTTATTCAGGCAACATTGTTTATTAAATTTTGGACTAGCAGACACTTCTTTTATTTGTAACTTATTATTTTACAACTTTATGTTAATTTTTTTACCAAAATAACACTATTTATACTATTCAGGCAAAATGTTTGATTACATTTTAGACTCGCAAAGACACACACACACACACACACACCTACACACACACACACCTACACACACACACACACACACACACATACACTCACACACAGAGAGATTTTTTCCAAGTTTACAGGATTATTCTCTAATTTTACCAAGGGGTCCATAACTGGACGCTTACCAACATATGCATATGCATATGAATTGTCAATATATTGATAAATGGTTATATATATATATATATATATATATATATATATATATATATATATATATATATATTCACAGGACAAGACGAAGTTCACAGACGACTGACTACATGGACCATAGGTCCACTTGCTAAACCTTTTTCTATGCTAGAAGAATAATTTAGCCTCATAGCTTTTTTCAAGGTATTTTTGAAGTATTACTGGTTTTTGGGTGCATCAACACGTGGGTTATTTCCATTTGGCTTATTAGACGAGGCTACAATCACTATCTGAACACTGAAATTCTCTGATTGAAACTAAAAGATTAGGCTGTAACTAGGGACTTAGTATGTATATCGACAATTTATAGGACAACACGAACCTTACAAAGGATTGTAGGAGGCATAGGCCCACACGCCAGAGCCTTGTTAATCTGCAAGAAGCACTTACAGCTAATATTACGAGGAAATGAGGTTGATTTTTACTGTTTCACAAGAATTCTATCTTTTATACAACCAATATTTGCTTTTTCAAGTAACTATTTGTACCAGAAGCACTTACAGGTAAGTCTAACTAGACTTCGACTTATTCTATATCAGGTGCTAAATTTATAAAGAACTATGATTGTGTATATTTCTGAGGAAATACGCAAAAGCAGATTACCCGATTAAAGTATCTGAAAAACAGATTTTTCTCTGCAAGTATATTTTTATTGACTGGATTATTTAACAGATCAAACAGGAAAACTTCAAAATTCATTAAATGTAGTTCTATAGTATAGGTGGTTTCAGAGATATAAAAAGAACAAATATAAGATTTCCCTTTTTCTTTTTTTCTTTTTTTTTTGCTTCTGAGGGTAATTGCGACGCGAGGAAATGTAACGGAGGAGAAACACTCCCAAAAGTTATGGGCTGCATGTAAGTTAATACCACAGAGATATTACAGTAGGTGTAGGTTCTACCACCAGAACTTTTCTATTATAATAATACTGGTTATGCTGTACTGTTAGCTAAAGATGCTCATATTTGAGAAACTTAAAAGCTTATTTGCAAAATTTTAGATAAATAATAATTTGTTAGACTGTAAACATATTTTATATTTAGGCTGCACAAGATCCGATGACAAAATTAAAAAATGGTAACCGCCCAGACAGGGACTCGAACCCTGGACAGATAGGTTAAAAGCCTAACGCTATACCAACTAAGCAATCTGGGCACAAGGTATTCTTTTCTTGAAAAGTTAGTTATGTTAAGAAATATATTGAAACTCTTGAGAACACTCTTGGTCTGGTTCGACAGAGAAGGAGACAACATTTCCAAATTTTTACAGACTGGGTGTATTTTTCCACTATAGAGGCCTTCTCTATATGTAATTCGAAACGCTAAAGTTCAGCTAGCTTCCAAAATTGAGGTAAAGATTGTGTTTGGCGAGATTAACAAGTTACAATTATATCCAGTTACGGACAAATAAAGCTAAAACTCTCAGATTTACTGTACTAGCCAAGTTTTAGTAACATTTTCTTCACTTTAGTACAAATACCAAAGAAATAGGTATATTTTATTTATAATTTGACAAAATGTACTAGTATTTAATTCACAAAGTTAGGTAAAAAACATTATTTTTTAAAAATATTGTTACTGCCTTCAAATTTTATGTTATTTAGCCACTAACAACTGGTTTACACTGTTTGGCATTCTTTTAAATAGGAAAAGAAGGAATTATTTGTTTAGTATTTTTTACTACTTTATATTTATTTAAGAAAACAATTCTACAGTTTAACTTAATTTTACCAAATTGTTACTAATTTATATATCAAAGTTATGTTATTTAGAGTGTATGAAGGCGTATAAAGTTAATATTTGTACTTATCAGTTCAACTAAGAATTATATTTTACACACAAAAGATAATGTTTACAGTTAAATTACTTGAATCAGAGAATAATATTTTACAGTAATTGATTCATTCAGCACTAGTCAGTACTTTTATGCATCAGGAAGTTTTCTTAATTTTCTATTACGCATGCTATTTTGGGCTATTTTTAAAATGTATTTCTAGGGCAAACTGGTTTAATTTTCTGCTTACAATGCAAAGTTGACAGTTTTCGCACAATGCATTGTACATTTGTTATATTCTATACTTACAATCTAAATATTATGCTTATTTAATGTATAACTAACTAACTCTCTAGCCTTCTTAAACCCGAATGTTCATGGCTGCAGCAACACATGCCTTTCATCTGTCCCTGTCCTGAGCAATATCTATATACTCCTTTCCTTCGCTACCAATTTCCTTTAGGTCCATCTCTACATTATCCCTCCATCTTTGTTTTGGTCTCCCTATTGGTCTTTTACCATCAGGTTTCCCAACAAGAATCCTGTATACTCTTCTTTCCTCTCCCATTTGTACCACATGATCTACACACCTAAGTTTTCTTGATTGAATCATTCTAATAATATCTGGACATGAATACAAATTATGTACTTCTAAATTATGTACCCTTCTCCACTCATCTGTCTCCTCATCTGTTTTAGGCCTAAATATTTTCCTAAGGATCTTATTTTCAAATACTCTCAATTTATGTTCCTTTTACAATGTAAGGGACCAGGTTTATTTACTGTATTTAACTTTTATTTTTTTGTAATTAACAAAAATTAAAAGCTTATACTGTAGTTATTATATCTTTTTCTATCAGCTTATTTTGAAATTAATATTATTAGGTATAGTCTTTGATTTATAACTATATTGCTTTTTTATCAATTTATCTAAGAGTACATGCAGACAAACACATGTGTACACACTTTTATGTAAATAGATATGCCTTTTTTTCAATATTTTAGTATGAAGATTGCACTTTAGCTATTTAAGCAAGGGTAGGAAAGGTAGGATTTCTGAGAATTTGTTGCAGGATTTTGTTGTCCAAGTATAGATGAGAACTGAGCTGGGAGACTGTTTTGAACCTTTCCATGAGAGTTTGCATGTGAACTGTATGCAAATTGAGCACTATTGAATGTGCATGCTTCTAAGTTTTGCTGTTATTTCACATCAACTCTGTGAGACTGTAGACAGTTTTCCCATTTCAAGTAGTTTTTTTATTGATTGTATTTGTATATGTTTCGGGGACTTACCAGTTTTATGTTATGAGGCGGTTTGTTGTAGAATATTTTTACCAAATTGTTTTGAGATATTGATTGTCTGCTGTTTTACTTGTAATTATTTTTCTTCTTGTGTTGTAATTTAACTGTAAACATTATCTTTTGTGTGTAAAATATAATTCTTAGTTGAACTGATAAGTACAAATATTAACTTTATACGCCTTCATACACTCTAAATAACATAACTTTGATATATAAATTAGTAACAATTTGGTAAAATTAAGTTAAACTGTAGAATTGTTTTCTTAAATAAATATAAAGTAGTAAAAAATACTAAACAAATAATTCCTTCTTTTCCTATTTAAAAGAATGCCAAACAGTGTAAACCAGTTGTTAGTGGCTAAATAACATAAAATTTGAAGGCAGTAACAATATTTTTAAAAAATAATGTTTTTTACCTAACTTTGTGAATTAAATACTAGTACATTTTGTCAAATTATAAATAAAATATACCTATTTCTTTGGTATTTGTACTAAAGTGAAGAAAATGTTACTAAAACTTGGCTAGTACAGTAAATCTGAGAGTTTTAGCTTTATTTGTCCGTAACTGGATATAATTGTAACTTGTTAATCTCGCCAAACACAATCTTTACCTCAATTTTGGAAGCTAGCTGAACTTTAGCGTTTCGAATTACATATAGAGAAGGCCTCTATAGTGGAAAAATACACCCAGTCTGTAAAAATTTGGAAATGTTGTCTCCTTCTCTGTCGAACCAGACCAAGAGTGTTCTCAAGAGTTTCAATATATTTCTTAACATAACTAACTTTTCAAGAAAAGAATACCTTGTGCCCAGATTGCTTAGTTGGTATAGCGTTAGGCTTTTAACCTATCTGTCCAGGGTTCGAGTCCCTGTCTGGGCGGTTACCATTTTTTAATTTTGTCATCGGATCTTGTGCAGCCTAAATATAAAATATGTTTACAGTCTAACAAATTATTATTTATCTAAAATTTTGCAAATAAGCTTTTAAGTTTCTCAAATATGAGCATCTTTAGCTAACAGTACAGCATAACCAGTATTATTATAATAGAAAAGTTCTGGTGGTAGAACCTACACCTACTGTAATATCTCTGTGGTATTAACTTACATGCAGCCCATAACTTTTGGGAGTGTTTCTCCTCCGTTACATTTCCTCGCGTCGCAATTACCCTCAGAAGCAAAAAAAAAAAAGAAAAAAAGAAAAAGGGAAATCTTATATTTGTTCTTTTTATATCTCTGAAACCACCTATACTATAGAACTACATTTAATGAATTTTGAAGTTTTCCTGTTTGATCTGTTAAATAATCCAGTCAATAAAAATATACTTGCAGAGAAAAATCTGTTTTTCAGATACTTTAATCGGGTAATCTGCTTTTGCGTATTTCCTCAGAAATATACACAATCATAGTTCTTTATAAATTTAGCACCTGATATAGAATAAGTCGAAGTCTAGTTAGACTTACCTGTAAGTGCTTCTGGTACAAATAGTTACTTGAAAAAGCAAATATTGGTTGTATAAAAGATAGAATTCTTGTGAAACAGTAAAAATCAACCTCATTTCCTCGTAATATTAGCTGTAAGTGCTTCTTGCAGATTAACAAGGCTCTGGCGTGTGGGCCTATGCCTCCTACAATCCTTTGTAAGGTTCGTGTTGTCCTATAAATTGTCGATATACATACTAAGTCCCTAGTTACAGCCTAATCTTTTAGTTTCAATCAGAGAATTTCAGTGTTCAGATAGTGATTGTAGCCTCGTCTAATAAGCCAAATGGAAATAACCCACGTGTTGATGCACCCAAAAACCAGTAATACTTCAAAAATACCTTGAAAAAAGCTATGAGGCTAAATTATTCTTCTAGCATAGAAAAAGGTTTAGCAAGTGGACCTATGGTCCATGTAGTCAGTCGTCTGTGAACTTCGTCTTGTCCTGTGAATATATATATATATATATATATATATATATATATATATATATATATATATATATAACCATTTATCAATATATTGACAATTCATATGCATATGCATATGTTGGTAAGCGTCCAGTTATGGACCCCTTGGTAAAATTAGAGAATAATCCTGTAAACTTGGAAAAAATCTCTCTGTGTGTGAGTGTATGTGTGTGTGTGTGTGTGTGTGTGTAGGTGTGTGTGTGTGGGTGTGTGTGTGTGTGTGTGTGTGTCTTTGCGAGTCTAAAATGTAATCAAACATTTTGCCTGAATAGTATAAATAGTGTTATTTTGGTAAAAAAATTAACATAAAGTTGTAAAATAATAAGTTACAAATAAAAGAAGTGTCTGCTAGTCCAAAATTTAATAAACAATGTTGCCTGAATAAATGAAATTGTGTTATTAGAGTAAAAAATAAGCCTGAACTTGTAAATAATAAGTTAAAAGTTGAAAATCTCTCTTTGTAAATGCACAATGAAATAAACACTTCTGTCTGAATAGCTTAAATTGTATTATTTGAGTAAAAAATAAGCCTGAACTTGTAAATAATAAGTTCAAAGTTGAAAAAATGTCTTTGTGAGTCCAAAATTTAATAAAAATGGTGCCTGAATAATGTAAATAGTGCTATTTTGGTAAAAATAGGTATAAAATTGTAAAATAATAAGTTAAAAAGTTGTAAAAATATCTTTGTGAGTCTAAAATGTAATAAAAAACACGTTCAAATCGTGTTATTTGAGTAAATATTAGGCTAAACTTGTGAAATAAACAAATAAAATTTGAGAACACACACTTTGTGTGTCGAAAATATAACTAAAAGTCTTTCCTGAATAGTATAAATAGTGTTATTTTGGTAAAAGTAGGTATAAATTTGTGAAATAAACAGATAAAAGTTGAGAACACACACTTTGTGTGTCGAAAATGTAACTAAAAATCTTTCCTGAACAGATTAAATTGTGTTATTTGAGTAATAATAAGCCTAAACTTGTGAAATAAACAGATAGAAGTTGAGAACACACACTTCGTGTGTGGAAAATGTAACTAAAAGTCTTTCCTGAACAGATTGAATTGTGTTATTTTGGTAATAATAAGCCTAAACTTGTGAAATAAACAGATAGAAGTTGACTAAGCGCACTTTGTGTATCGAAAATGTAACTAAAAATATTTCCTGAGCAAATTGAATTGTGTTATTTTGGTAAAATAATAAGTTATTAGTTGACAAGATACACTTTGTGTGTCCAAAACTTGAAAAATAAACAATTAAAAATTGAAGAACGCAGTTTGTGTGTTGAAAATATAATAAAAACTCTTGCTAGAATCGTTTAAATTGTGTTATTTGAATAAAAATAAGAATAAGCTGGGAAAATGTTTGACATAAAGTCAAAGTTTGGTAAAAAATAAACTCAATATTATGTTAAATAGCACACAGTAACATAAATTTACTACCTAAATCAATAATCAAAGGGTCCTAGGTTCGATACCCCGTGATAAAAGCAAATAGTGAAAACTGTAGGTCCAGTCCCTGATAGCTCTCCCGTCTTCCTAGTACATATAAAAAAAAACCTTACGCTTCGTTCTCCTTGTTCAAAGTAAAATTCTCGCTCCAATCTAATTGGGTATCCAAAAATCCTTTTTTCTTGTGTTCTGGGCAAACTTGGCTTACTTAGAC